>NW_010448170.1:0-757 GCF_000710305.1 Buceros rhinoceros silvestris | reverse complement strand
CACCTCCATCCTCTGCCGGTGGCAGAGACCCGCCTCGGCACAGCTCTGCCTGAGATGTCAGCAGGGAGTGCGGATCCCTGCCCCAGGTGGTGGTGCAAGGGACCAGGTCATGAGCTGCACCTCCAACTCGGCCCCTGGTGTGGGAAACTGAATGGACTGTGAGAAAACAAGGCATGGTGGGCATCTGAGACTTCAGGTCTGCCTGGAGAACAGCTGCTCGCACAGCTGGGGCAGTTGGGAAAGCCAGGGCAGCTCTGGGGACTGCAGCTCCCCTGAGGCGATGCCTTCTGCAGGCGAACCCCGGGCAGGAAACATTAACTCAGCCTCATCAGCGTTCCTAGCTACTCCTAGTGAGGAAAGCACACGTGTCCTGGCCGAGGACTTTGGCCCAGCAAGTGCCTGCACTGCTCGGGGCCGGCCGCCTCCGCAGCAGCCTGACTGCCCATGTTCACCACAGTGCTTGGTTCCCCTTTCCTCTGGACCTACTCATGGGTTGCTCATAAAGCACCAAGGAGACTGACCAGTTTCCTGGGTGTCGTGCTTTCCAAGTGTGGAGAAGAATGACCCGCCGGAGTCACAGCTGGCTAAAGTGATAGCGGAGAGGGCTGTGAGAGAGGAAAGCAGCAGAAAGCTGTGGAGCTGGGACCACGCTTGAAACAGACCTAGGAAACCAGCTCTCCTGCCTTAAACCGGACTGAGAGGGATTTCCTCAAGACAGGTCAGTGTTAGGTATTCACTCCAGCCCAGTGGGAGCTCC
>NW_010448169.1:0-756 GCF_000710305.1 Buceros rhinoceros silvestris | reverse complement strand
AGCGGTACGGACTGATAGCATCTCATCCTGCCAGTCCATACAAACCAGCGCTGGAGCACGCCTTGGGTGTGCTCATTGTTGCTGCCGGGAAGCAGGTCTCTGGGGCAGGCAGGGAGGCTGTCCCAGCTGGGACAGCTTTATATGGGACTGGCTTTGCCGAGGCATGAGCTGATGGCCTGCAGTTGCTCGTGTGATGGTCTAGATGTTTAGGTGGGACGCACATCTCAATGTGAAAGATCTGAGACTCCTCGTTCTGCCTGACATGGGGCTTTTGTGCCTCTTTAAATGCTTAGGTGGGTGCTCTGTGGATTGGTGTTCTCTTTCTCTTCATGTTCCTGGGGTTTTCCTTGGGATTTGGGGGCATCATTTGGTGTTACCTCCATTCCCCACCACCACCAGTCATGATGCTTCCTTTTCTCCTGTGTGGTCTGTAGAGCTGGTGCTGTCCCTTGCTGCTGCTGTCAAGCTGCGTGTTGATAGCACGGCCTCAGTCGTTGTTGGCACCTGAATGAATTACTGCAATACAAATAAATAGTAATAAAAACCAGTATTTGCAAGAGCCACGAGTTGGAGGTGTAACATTTATGCTGGGCCATTCATCAGAAATAGACACCCAAATGTTCCAGAAACTCTCACACGCACATAAAAGGCCGCTCCCAGCCCTCAAGGCAGCGTCAGCTGTTTGATAACAAAACCACACGATGGTTCAGGACCTGGAATGCAGAGTTACTGCCTCTACTTGGAGCTGCAGGGAAA
>NW_010448168.1:0-756 GCF_000710305.1 Buceros rhinoceros silvestris | reverse complement strand
AAAAAAAAAAAAGGCAATTGGAGTTTGGGAGGTGAAGCCTGTCAAATCTAAGAGGAGAAAAATAAGAAATTCATTTTGTAAAACATCTTGTGACCTGTTTGTCCTCAGGGAAGCTGGAGATCAGAACTAGATGACTTTCTGAAAGATATTTGTTAACCAGCAAGTCACCGGTTTTAATACAAAGCAACTAAGTGTCATTTTGGAGCCTGTGATTTACAACAGCTTTATTCTAGGAATGAATCCAGTAAATTACTCATTGAGTAAGAAATTAGCACTCTTGATGTTGTATTTACAAAGAACACAGAGCCTCAATCTAGTACAATCTCTGCCCTGCTCCAAAACAGACAAAAGAGTTTTCCTAGAGATAAACGTGACACGCTATCAGTATCTGTTTTCTTACCTGCACAAGGTACTTGTGCGCATGCTCATAGGTTGGTAACGCTCCTTCTCCTATCAGCTCCGTATCGAATAATTCTGTTACCAGGATGTTTGCACAACATTGCATATCTCCGTCTAAAAGACACAATTTAACGTCGTAAAATTAAGACTTTATGCCTTTCCAGAAGATGCTACACTGAAAGCACGAGTCATTCAAAAATGTGCTGCTGTTAAAGAACCCGCTGAAGACTGCGAGTTATTTGCCTCTGGAAGTTTACCACGAAATACAAAAAACTACTGAAATACAATGCTTCCCTTTGAAGTACATTTCCAATGTTACTGTCTAGAGAGTAAAGGAATTGCCTGTTCCAATCAAAA
>NW_010448167.1:0-732 GCF_000710305.1 Buceros rhinoceros silvestris | reverse complement strand
TGCTCTCGCATCTCAGGGGCTCCCCGGGGCCCGTCTCTGCCCGGCGGCTACCGCAGTCCTGCTCCCCCGGTGCCCGCGGGGCCTCCTGCTCCCCAGCGCTCTCCCACCCGCGCCACGTGTTCCTGCTCACCCCGTAAATGCTCTAATGCTGTAAAAGATCCATCAGAAACCTTCCACTCCAGAGGGATATATATTATCTAAATTTGATAAGACAACTTAATTTCTCTCCGTGTCTGTTACTGGTGATAAAACTGGGAGACTTTTATGACCCAGAGTCCTCTGTAAGATTGTCAGGAACTTATTATACAAGGTATAACTGGATTTCTCTCCACAGATGGCTCGCAGCCATGAGCCGTAACGCAATTCTGCAGCACATTTGGTAGAATAAATGCAAAGAGCTTGTTACAGGGAGTTAGATAAGAGAGTCGGGAACACGGCTCTCGCAGGCTAATTCGGCATCTGATCTGCTTTTTCCCTCGCTGTGAAGGACGACTTGGGAAAGTGCATTTCACAGCGAGGAAGGAGCCAAGCCCTGCCCAGCGCTGCTCGGGACCAGCACTGCAGCCAGTGCCATGCACCGCAGGGACAGCACCCGGCGTGCCCCGGCCCTTCGCCCACACCGCAGCTGGTTCCCCAGCAAGCCAGCACTGGTAGGTGCCTTCGTGCCTGGCAGTGAGGGATGGCAGGTCCCTCTCGGAGGCCCTCGCGGCAGGCTCATCCGTTACAGTTATC
>NW_010448166.1:0-756 GCF_000710305.1 Buceros rhinoceros silvestris | reverse complement strand
GACCCCAGACAGCTCTGAGCAGGGATCTGTGCGGCGTGAGGGAGGAGAAGACTCAGCTGAAGGGACCAGCCTCAGGCAAGGGCAAGAACTAGAAGTGGGTGAGTTTTTTTCCTGAGAAGAGGAACTTTTCCAAGGTTGTCAGGTTGGTTTGTGGCAGGGATCGTGTAGCTGGCAGCTGGTAAATGGAGGAGAAATGGTGCACCAGAAGGTTAATGAGCAACAATCTTTATTAATGAGGACGATGGTAGAATGCCCAGGCACTGGGCAATGGGCCTGCAGCTTCCCAGTCAGGGAGGTCAATCACCAGTCTCAAAATGGGAGTGCAGTGAGAACCCTTTGAGCTGCTGCAGACTGCAGGTAGCAGGAATCGAGTGTGATTGTCTCCTAGAGAGCTATGGGGGGATTAACAGGGGGATTTTCCATCAACTTCTCTACAGAACGTTGAGGGTTCAAGGATCTCGACCTGCTCGTGCTCAGTCCTGAAGCTGACAAGGCTCACTTCGAGCATCTCTGACTTAAATATACATCAGCATTTAGATCAGATATTCAAGAGGAATTATTAGCCTTTTGTTTTCCTTCTTGTGCTTGCTTACTTCTAACTTTTGTGAAGAGCAGCTTTGACCCCTGAAAGAACTATGTTGGAGGTGCCAGCTGTGTGACCTATGTGCCTCTCTGAGAAACACTGAACTGCCATGAGCTGGTTCGGGGATTAGTGCTCAGGGCTCCTCCCCTGAAAGGCTACGTAAGAGTTCGAGT
>NW_010448165.1:0-756 GCF_000710305.1 Buceros rhinoceros silvestris | reverse complement strand
CTGGGCTTTGCACCGCCTGATTTCAATATATATAGATATATTCAATATATCTATCTATCTCTGTATGTATGTGCACTATTTACAAAGCAAGCGCAGCTAATCTCTCTGTCTAGCCAGGGCTTCGGGATGCCCTTTCAGCAGGGATTTGTGGAGTTTGCTACAGTTATTTCCTAAGAATGCAGCACTTGGGGGCTCGGATGAATAATGTAGGTCCTTGTTCAGCAAGTTACTTACAAATGTTGAACCTTAAACCGCTGGAGTCAATGGATCTACTTGTGAGCCCGAAGTTAGGCACAGGCTTAAGTGCTCCAGTAAATCAGGGCGTTATAGCCCAATCCGGCACTCCTAATAAGGGCTGCGGCTATAAATAGCGAGCGGCATTGACCCAGGGGTACGTTTGCCTTGGTCAGCGCAGCATCCTGCGAGACAAACGCTGACGGCTGCGGGAACGAAACCAAACTGCCCACGTGGCTGCGCTCCGGGTGTCCTGGGCAGATAGTGGCACGGCTCCCCTCCCAACGCCCGCCGGGTGAGCTCCAAAGGGCCGCTGCTCCCGGCCACGGGTCTCTGCTTTGAAATCCGGGGTGGGGGCTTCTCTTCTCGTTTGAACACCCCGCTCTGAGGAGGTGGTGGATAGGTGTGCTCAGTGCCCTTCCAGAAGCAGCTGAGCTGACCTGGTGGGTTGCTGCTGCCGGGAAGGGGATGGGAAAGCTTGAGCACAGATGCTCCAGCTGGTGCTGCTGGCTGCGCCCGGGG
>NW_010448164.1:0-755 GCF_000710305.1 Buceros rhinoceros silvestris | reverse complement strand
GTGACACAGGGGTCCTTTTCTACTCCTCAGCAAAATCCACAGCTAAACCTCTCCATGATGGGAATGGTTCAGAGCAGGAGCATCGCACTGACTTGGTGTGCAGTGTCTGAAGCTCTCACCTGCTGCTGTCATAGCTGTCCTTGCAGAGAAGGAACTGGCCTCTCTGCTTGTGATGGCAACACAGGGAAATCTGTGTTGGCTGCTCCGCTGGAATGTAGAGCTCGGGCTGGGAGGGTGCTTGGGAACAGCCCAGACAATCTCAGATACCCAAAACCTGATGAATTTCAGCAAGTTCAAACACGTGCCCTGTGAACAACATCAAATTCACACCCGTCGTTCGTCCTTTGCTCTTTTTCCACTGGCAGCTCATTTTCTCACCACATCACTAACTCTGCTGTGAAAACTCTGTATTTCCCCGAAGGAGCCGGGCAGGACTGGCTCCATGGCTGTCCTTCTGGTTGCCCTTATGTCACGCATTGTGTCCAGGTCCAGCATTTTCCAGAGCATGCACCAACCCACATGATGTAATTTTAGCCAGGCGCTTCTCCTTCAGCCCTATGTGAGATAAATTTGCTGAAAAGCTCAATAAGAGAATTCATATTTTTTCCTGAAAGCTTAGGAAAATTAGATCAAGGGCTCCATATTCATCAGCAATAAATTTGTGCATGCTGACACTCCTCAGTGTCCAGATCTTTTTGTTTGTGCTCAAGAAACAAAGAGGGGAGGGGAGAGAAGAGTGGCTGCTGTCACTGGAG
>NW_010448163.1:0-756 GCF_000710305.1 Buceros rhinoceros silvestris | reverse complement strand
AACCCTGCTGTCCCAGTGGCCCCTTCGTGAGGAGCTTTGCCCTGGGCAGCAGATGCTGTGGGGCTCAGTGTGTTGTGTGCTGGAGATCCCCCTGTTCAGATCACTCTCAGGGTTCAGACAGGGTTTGCAGGTGACTTGCAGCAGCCAAGGCACTAGAGCATCCACCAGCCCCCATCCGACAACGATGGTGGGCACAGATCTGGCACTTTCTGGGGAGCAGTGCTGGGACAGGGCAGCTGCAGCCCCCCTCACTGCCACCCTCACTTGCAAGGAGCAGCTCACACGTGTGTGATGGGACGTGTCAGAGCTGGTCCTGCTCACTCCATCCCCACTGAGATCCCGTATTCCCTTTCAGCCTCATCCTTCCCACCCTGGAGGTGCCAGGCACCTTACTGACGCTGGACATGTCAGTGTTAGACACCTGGACCCTCCCTCTCCTGGAGTATGAGCTTCAAAAGATAAACCAAGGTGGTGAGTGGCATTATCATCACCATCAAGAGTGAACTGGTTCCTGTCCTAGAGCCTGGGGGCCAGAGAAGTGCCATTTCCCAGCCATCTGGGAAGAGAGGAGGGGAGCACCGCACCCAATGGGACACCTTTGTCCAGACGCTGCTGGAAGCCGGGAGGGGAAGGACAGAGTGGGGAGCTGCATCGGGCAAGGGGTGTGGTGGCCATGGGAGGGATGTTGGAGAGAAGTGTCTGCCTGGACCCTCCAGCCCCAGCTACCCCCAGCACTCCCTTCCCCGCTGCTGCTGC
>NW_010448162.1:0-755 GCF_000710305.1 Buceros rhinoceros silvestris | reverse complement strand
AACTCTGCACCCCAGTCAGGGGAGAATGTGTAGTAGTATCTCCTGGTTTTATGAGAAAGGAGAGCTTATAAACTGGGAATGATTGAAAATAAAAAGGGATTTAATTCTCCCTATAAATGAACCTGTTATTTAAAAAAGAAAAAAAAATCTATCATAAAAATAGAGCAATCTTTCAGAAAAAGAGGTATCTCATAGCTGTAATGATTTTTCTACCTGCTGCCAGAAGCTGCAATGGCAGTTAGAAAACACTCCATGTGCAATATTGGCTTATTATCAAAGCATTTTGTGGAAACCACAATGACAGTTTGCTCCAAATACAGTTACCACAATAAGTAAAGTGCAAGTCTTAAAAGCACCCTGCAGAGCAGTATTGGGAGCTGAGGGTACTGCCGGATTATGAATATCTCTATAGGATTCTTTAAGACTCGCTATGGAGATTTGTTTCTAATTGCCTACAGCTCATCTGCACAGTTTTGTACAGAGCAGTGTTTTAAGTCACCTACTTAGTGCAGCACTAATGTTCTAATACAGATTTTCCTTTAATTCTAACACAGCCATTAGGAATCACCTGCTGGCTGCAGGCAGCGGGGAGGTCAGCACAGCAAGCTCGTGCTTAGAGCTGTGCAGCGCTGAGTGCTCACATACAGCTATTCTCTTTGAACAGAATCATAGAATCAGAACTGGTTTAGGCTGGAAGAGACCTTTAGGACCGTCAAGTCCAACCGTCAACCCAGCACTGTCAGGTCACCACTAAA
>NW_010448161.1:0-751 GCF_000710305.1 Buceros rhinoceros silvestris | reverse complement strand
TCTGAAAGGTGAGAGATGACATCCATGAGAGTTTTAGACACTGTGAAGTGTTTGCATACTGCTTCACTGTAAGAGAGCAGTTTCCTTTCAACTTCATAAATTAATAGAGAAAACAAACCTGTTGCCGAGGTAAAGAAATTGTCATGAAAGCTTGAGAGGGCTAAAGGAATGCTCTTAGAGAAATCTGTGGTATTTCACACTGCAACAGCCTTTGGAATAACCTAGGGCAATCTGTGAAGTCTGGTCATGAAGATGAAGCCGCGTGTGTTAGAGAAATATGTTACTGCTGAGTGTGTAATATTGCTAGACAGAGAATTGTATAGAACAGAGTGATCAGTCTTATGCTTTTCTGAAGTTATGTCATGCCTAATATCTTATGGATTTATTCGTATAACTTCTGAGAGACTTACTTAGTACTTTGCAAGGGCAGCACAGATCCACTAGTTCAGAATCATTTGCTATGGATTCATTTGTTGGACGATGTGCAACAAACACCCCCCGTCAACATCAGCGTTGTGAAGCATTTCCTTGTCGCTGTTTGCCAGCTACCTCAGAGTCAAGAACAGTCAGAGAAGTTGTCTGCTTTCAAAAGGGTGCACCGAAGCAAGATTTCTTACTTTTCATCCCTGCACACAGTGTTCTTCTGAAGAGCAACGAAGGGCAAGGTCTCAGAACCTCAGCACTGGGTTTTCATGAGTCACACCTTGAGAGCTCTCTGCCATTTGGAGAACACAGACAAGAGCAGCAATAT
>NW_010448160.1:0-754 GCF_000710305.1 Buceros rhinoceros silvestris | reverse complement strand
TAACAGCAAAAAATATCATTTGCTGAAGGCGTATATCAAAGTTTTCCCATCTGAGTCTCAACATAGAGAAAATAAGACAGACAAAAATCTCAAGGAATATATAATAAAATAAACACCTATTTAAAATATGTGATTTAAAATTGTTTGTTTAAAGAAGAACATCTGCTTACAACTGCTGCTGGAAGCCCATTTCTTTACATATTCCTTTCACTTCCAATTGCTTCAGTTCTTAGGAAGATTGATTAGATTACAAAATACTGATTTCTTGATATGCCTTGCACTTACAGTGGGGAGAAATTGATGTTTTAATCCTAATCTTTAATTGTCAAAGATTATCAGCTATCAAAGATTAGACTCTGATGGGTGTACTCAGCCTAGGTTTAAGAATTCACGTCTTCAGTACTAACCAGGTGAGTGAAGGAAAAAGGTCAAAATTCCTTGGAAACAAACAGGAAAAGGTACAAGAGTTAGGTAAATAGAGGTGACTCACTAAAGACTTAGAGAAGTTTATCCCAAAATACCAATATCCCGCATTTTAACCTTGCTTTTTGGGAAGTTCTGAAGGAGACACCAGGCCAATATGTATTTTTATTTTCATATTGCTCCTTAAAAACACCAAAACACACAAGAACAGCAATCTACTCGTTACCTTTCCATCCTGAGAGGAAGGACAATGCTTCTGAAATCTTTTGAGAAAATCCCATGAGATTTGCAGAGACATTTTGTATCTTTGGAACATTCAAGCATTCCATGG
>NW_010448159.1:0-755 GCF_000710305.1 Buceros rhinoceros silvestris | reverse complement strand
TTTTTTTTTTTCTTTTCCTATTATCTCTCTCTTCTTAGACCCTTCTCCTGGAAGAGGGGAGAGGCTGATTGGAGAGACAATTTGTCTCATGATGGCCAAGCCTCAGCCAACCAGTGACAATTACACTTGGAGTCTTGTGTGGTCCTGGCAGACGCAAAACACGAGTGTGCTTTAACTTTCATTTCCAAATCTGTCATTATGTCAGGATATTAAAGAACAGTTGTATTGTGCTAACAGCTCATCATGTGTCATCATGTATCTAAATCCCTGGAAATCACATTTAAAATATTTTTTTGGATCCATGTGAATGTGTTGGGAAAAGGTGTCATATCTTGGAGCATTTTAATATGTAGAGGAAACACTTCTATTGCTTTATGTTTTAAAAAATAATTATGGTTCACTCTCTTAGAAGTGAGCAGGTTCTACTGGCTGGACTCCAACTAGTGTTGCTATGTCTCTGTTTCCTGCTTCTTTCTTTTGGAGAGATTACCTTAATCAATGGCACTTCAGTATAATCACAAGAGAAAAATCTGAGACAATTTGTAAATCTGTAAAGTCTTTCTATTATTTTTCTTGCTTTCTTATAAATTGTACACAAGACCAGATGCAATTTGAGTTTTCGTTTTACTTTTCTGAGATCCAAGGTGGTTTAGCTTTCAAGACAGAGAAATGACTTAACAGATTATAACAGAAGCAAATTAGTCCAAAGCAAGACTTTGGGGAAAAGACTTAAGGAGAAAAGAAAAAAAAAAAAA
>NW_010448158.1:0-755 GCF_000710305.1 Buceros rhinoceros silvestris | reverse complement strand
CGTCCCTCAAAGCCGCGGTTATCCCGCCTTGCCCGGTCGTCTGCACCCTCCCGGGCCGCAGGTGGAGGCAGAGCCTGGGGAGAGTCGGGGGTTTCCCTCGCCGACAGGCAGCACGGTGCCTCTCCCGGCCGGGGTGGCGGGCAGCTGCCCCCGAGGACGGAAAGAAGTGCCGGGGGAGCGGGAGCTCCGGCCTGGCCCTGGCCAGTCGCTCCAGTCAGCACCATGCCGTTTCCAGCAGCTCCTGTAAATTTTGGGGAAGAAACAAGGGACAGCTCGCACTCATCACTGCTCTGAAAGAGCTTCAAGTTTCAGGTGCAGCCTGTGCCAAGGATGAGCTCCCTGCTACTAAAGCGAGGACGAGTTACCCTTCCCAGAGCTCCGCTTCAGTGCAAGCCCCATCCGTTGGCATAAGCACCAACGGCAGGCAACGCTTAGTCTGAAAAGTCCATCCCTAATCTCTGCTTGGAAATCTGTGATGGCAAGAGAAATGTGAACCGTAAATATTTTAGATACCAACGGAGAAACAAACTATATGTCACATGTAAGGATGGAAGCTCTAAATGTATGTTTGTAGGTACACCGGTTCATCAAATTTACAACATGCTTTTTTGATCAAATATACAGCTGCAGCCTGGTCTCGTTTTGATCGGCTGTCTCATCAGGACTCATTTTACTACTGTCAGTTTGTTTCCCACCTGGGATTTGCACACACAGAGCACCTCACTGTCTATATAATTTTTGAATCTGTTTATTTT
>NW_010448157.1:0-753 GCF_000710305.1 Buceros rhinoceros silvestris | reverse complement strand
AAAAAAAAAAAATAAAAAAGGATATCCACTTTTCTGTAGCTCGTGTCTGTAGTCCTGTGTCATATTGACATTCATTTCTGGGTATCTTCTGTAGATAACATTGTTTTCATCAGTGTTCAGAAAAGATACCTGTCTGGTGATAAAGCCCTCTTTAGGTGAAGACTCTATTGGATATAGCAAATTGCTTCCCAAAAGTCTCCCAGTGCCGCATCATGGTGCTGTGTCTTTGTTCATTACAAACTTAAGTGAGTATTTTTAGAACAACATCTAAATATTGAACAGTGGTGTAGTGATCTTGCAGCAGCTCGGTGACGATGCTTGTGATGGTGTGTAAAACAGCATTTGGGGAAACAAAAACCAGCAGTCACCATGGTGCCCTGAGTTGGTGTGAGAGAGGATTGGAGAGGCATGACTATGTGTGTGATGAAGACGACCATATTTGTCTATCCTGTGAACATTCAGCTCTGTAACTGGCTCACTTGTAAGGTTTGCAGTAAAAATAGCTTTGTTTTTGCACAGATGCTTCTGACCATCGCAGCCAGTGGGTGTCTGCCCTCCGCAGGTAACAGAGGCCAGAGCCATGCTCAGGCTGTGCGACTGGCCCCCTTGCTGCTATGGTCAACTCTCTGCATCAGAAGGTCCGCATAGCTTTGGAGCCACCACTCAGTTCCATATACTGTTTAGTTTTCATATACTGCATAGTTTTGAGGTGACTTCCCTATGGAGCACTAAGAAGTTGAACTAACTCACCTT
>NW_010448156.1:0-755 GCF_000710305.1 Buceros rhinoceros silvestris | reverse complement strand
ACCGCACGGAAAAGCTTTTACCGGTTCCTCTCCGATCGCCGTCATTTCAGACAAAAAAAAACAGATTAAAAAAAAATTAAAATAGAATTTAAAGCCTCCTAAACTAAACAAAAGAAGAGACAAAGCATTTTCCACAGGCGAACGGAGCATTGTTTGCAATCAGAGAGTGGGCTGATGTTTGGCTTTCAAATTCATTTATCCTCTACATAATTACGATTTTCCTTGCATTAGGATTAAAGGCTGCATATAATATGCTTTCAACATTTATCTTATTAATTCGACAAAGCACAGCATCTCCTAAAACAGAGATTGTCATAACATCAAAAATATGGGAGTCTGTAAAAATTTGGATCTCAATTCCTGCTTCAAAGGGTTTTCTTTTTCCCCTTTTCCGTTTTCTTTTTCCTCCTTTCTCCGTTTTTTGTTGTTTTGTTTTTGTTTTTTTTTTAATGGTCAGCTCTCGCTGGGTGATATAAATTGTCCAAATGACCGTCATTAGTAGGGGGGAAAGAAAACCTAAGCATTATTTTTACTCGCGTCAATTTTAAGGGACACCATGGTACCTGAACTGTCTCGAAATTGCTTCGACATTATCTCAGCTACCGAAATTCTCCGGTACTAAAAAGGACCGTAGCGTCATTTCTGAGCAATTCTTCAGCCTCGGATGCCACCGCAAAAGTGAATCCCCGGCAAGAGCATCGCCTCAGCCCCGCAGAACAACACTCCGATGGACACGGACTCTTTCCTTTCAAGTT
>NW_010448155.1:0-732 GCF_000710305.1 Buceros rhinoceros silvestris | reverse complement strand
GCTAAAGCTGTCTGTTGTCACTGCTGTTACACTTACCCAGTGCCTAATGGCTTGGCACCAGCTGGGGATGCAGACAAGACCGCACAGGTTTTGCTTATAGAGGAGTTTGTCTCCGGCATGTGGTAAACCACGACCATGCCAGACCATGGGTTTGGGCTCCCCTAAACAACCACCCTCTACTACCACCCTACAAAAGTGACTTGGTCTTTTCTTCCCTCCATTGACCACGGCTGGTCTCAGATTCTAGGCATGTGCAGGATGCGATTGTTTATTTTTAATATTTGTCTCTATTACCTGGATAACAAATATTGCTAGTAGTTCACTGTGAAAATGCCCATTTAGTTTCTCTGGTTCTTCGTCTTCTTTCCATCTTTGAATTTCTTTGTCCAAACACTTGCTCAGCGACTTTTTGATAGCAGCCTTTAGTGAAGGAAGAACAACAGCATTTACCACAAAGTGGATGTAGCACCCCCTGCCTTACGCATGTTTTACTCACCCACCCACCATTTGTCTGGCTCAGCAGACTTTTTCTTTGGCCCTGGTTGAAAAATAAAGGCTCTTTGTTACGACCCACCACTGCACAGCAGCAAGGACAATATACACCTGTGCAGTTGCGAATCGAACATTTCAGGGTAGGAACGAAGACCGAGATCTACATCCCTGCCTGACACCCTGCCACATCAGTGGTGATCTAGAGAGCAGGGGAGGAGAGCAGTGAGTAGGAAGGTTGCA
>NW_010448154.1:0-753 GCF_000710305.1 Buceros rhinoceros silvestris | reverse complement strand
GTTGGTACGTCTTTTCAGAAAACAGGCTTTTCTTCCCTGTATTTTTCCTTTCCTGTGAACATTTAGCTTTATTTCTTAATGATGTCTGGCTTGAATTCTTTAAATAGGAACCTGTAATTGTACCGCAATAAGCTGGTCACTTAATAGGTCTGTAATCTTGTTCACTGATGAAGAGTAGCCATCTTTTGTTTCCTAGTAGCCTAATAAGCGACACACAACGTACGCAGGAGCTAGTCAGGTACTCTGATAACTTACAATCAGCAAATTGGCTCCCTTCACTGGAATTAATTTAGCCAATACAAGTCAGGAAGTGATTCATTGCCATTTTAAAGCTCTAATTAATTTGGATGACTTAGGAACATTAAAAATGAAACCTCCTTTGTCATTCCCAGATAACCAAATGCTTATTCAGTGTCATTCTTAAGTAACTTGTACTTACAAATTGATACACCTCTTGAAACTTGAAATATGAATTCCAATAGGATTGGGGGGGGGAAAAAGTGTAAGACTTGATTGTTTTGTTTTGGGTTTTGTTCCACTTTGCTGATGAAATTTCAAAGTCTCAAAATAGTGGAGAATTTTGAGTTCCATCTTCAACTCAGTGGTGTTCCCTTTTGGCAGCCTCAATTAGTTGTTCAGACGTCGGTGAAGATGTACCTAGGTAGTAATCTGGAGCTTGCAGGATAAACGGCTCCCCGGAGTGGTCAGGCCCAGGCTGTCCCTTGCCTGCCTGTGATACCGGCTGGGACCACG
>NW_010448153.1:0-754 GCF_000710305.1 Buceros rhinoceros silvestris | reverse complement strand
ATCCGTTGGCAAAACCCAGACCAACATCCCGCGCCTCCCCGCAGCATCATTTTCCCTCCTAAAAGGTGCTTCTTAGAGTCAATATTAATTTGCTTTGGAAGTAAAGGAGGCAGAGCACCTCTCGGAGCATGACCGTGTATCCCGTGTGCTCCGAGACGTTGCAGTGACTTGAGTGGAAACGTAAGGACGCGCGAGGAGCTGGGCCCTCAGCGGGGTCAGGGACGCTCGAAGTGTGTGTTGCTCAGGACATGGAAGTCATGAGGTCGGTTTGTCAGAGAAAGAGGTTTCCTCCACCCGGGGAAGTTGCATTTTGCTTTGCGGCGTCTCCCCGTCACCGCTGCAGCCCGGAGCAGAACCGCAGCGGTGCTGGGCTGGCAGAACCCATCTCCAGCACCTGCCGAGCGAGGCGTGAGAGCCACAGTAAGGGGGTCATGTTTAACGTGATCTCAGCCGTGTAAATTAGAGGTGAAACAAGGATAAAGAAATACAGAGGGAGCTTTAGCCCCTGTGAGTCTGTCGTGGTGGCTGAGGAGATGTTGCAGGCGCTGTGGGCCCTTCTCAGAGATGTCCTGGGGAATCTTTCAGCTTGTCAGAAGTGTTGGTTCAAGAGGTGGGTGTTGTGCTATGCTGGCACAGAAACTGATTCAGGCAAGCGGAGGGTAATCACCTCGCCCAGAGCGCTTGGTGTCCAAAGAAGTGAGGACGCGACGTGGGATTTTGAAAACCTTGCCCGTGGAGACGCTCGCAGCAGACC
>NW_010448152.1:0-755 GCF_000710305.1 Buceros rhinoceros silvestris | reverse complement strand
GGAGGGTCCGGGGTGGGGGGCGTTGGGTGCCACCACCCAGGGGTTGGTCCCAAAGTTGGGGGTGGGAGGTTGTCCCCAGTTTGGTGGCCTTGCTGCCACCACCCGCAGGAGATGCCCCAAAAGAGGGAAAATGCCCCCAAAAATAGGGGAAATGGCCCCAAAATGAGGGGGGAAAATAAAGGGGAGGGAAAAAAACCCCAAAATAAGGAAAATAGCCCCAAAATGAGGAAAAAAGGCCCCAAAATGAGGAGAAAACGCCCCCAAAAGAGAAAAAAAAAAAACAATAAGGAAAATAGCCCCAAAAGAGGGAAAAAATCCCTAAAAGAGGAGGAAAAATCCTCTAAAAATAAGGAAAAAGGCCCAAAAAGAGGTAAAAAAAAAGACAAAAAGGGAGGGAAAGCGTTAAAAGATGAGGAAAAAAAAGCCCAAAGAGGGAAAATGGCCCCAAAACGGGGGGAAAAAAATAAAGAGGAAAAAACCCCAAAAGAGAGGAAAAAAAACCAAAAAGAGGGAAAAAAGACCCTAAAATAGAAACAAATCCCAAAATAGGGGGAAAAACCCCAAATGGGAGAAAATGGCCCCAAAAATAGGAGAAATAAACCCCCCAAAATAAGGGAAAAAATCCCGTAAGAGGGAAAAACCCCAAAATTGGGAAAACGCCCCAAAATCGGGGGGTTTTAACCCTTTCTGGCTCTTCCCTCCCCAGTGATCGGCGATTGCGGCACCCGGAACCCCCCCGCCAGGAGGCGCCTCCC
>NW_010448151.1:0-753 GCF_000710305.1 Buceros rhinoceros silvestris | reverse complement strand
GTTCCTGCATGTGTTACAGGTCCCATGAGTACACCAGCCGGGTGGTGTCCCACCAAAATTCATTCAGCTCGAAGCTGAACCCCCAGTACTTTCACTCCATCTCTTACAAGATAGAGGAGATCTCGCCAAGCACATTAAAAAACAGCCTTTTCCCATCTCCTGTCAGCTCCATCTCACCTGGGTTGCACAGCTTTACAGATAACCACAGGCTGATGAAGAGGCGAAAGTCCATTTAAAGGGATTTGTCTTCTTTTGCTTTCCTTGTTTTCCCCCGTTCTTCTCCGTTGTTTTGATTTTGTCCCTTGAGTGAGACGGAGCGAGGCCAAAGGGAGTCGAGAAAGCCAGTCCTCCTCTGAGACTCAGCTCTTGAGCATGAAGCATGGATTATTGCCGTTCCAGCAAAGTATGCCTTACATTACCCCCTCGGTGGATGGCAGAGGATGCGAGGTGACGTCAAGTGGGTACCAAATCCAAAGTTGCACACACAGCTGGGAGCCTTCATGTGCCGCTGGCACTCCTGACCTAACAAACTCTTTTCCTCACGAGCAGGTTGCAGTGTGCGTGCGTGCTGGCGTGCGTGTGGCGTGCGTGTGCGCGTGCAAGTCTACGACTAGTGCCGTGTGACAAAAAATTAAAGCATCAGGTATTATTTTTTTTTTTCCCTTGAAGCAATTGTGTTCCAGCCTGCTTTTTAATTTTAGATTGCTTCCAAAAGGATCGGGGAGGGCGGGAGGGGAGCCAATTTCTTTTGTT
>NW_010448150.1:0-753 GCF_000710305.1 Buceros rhinoceros silvestris | reverse complement strand
AGCGAGCTGGCGCGAAGATGTTTATCCTGAGATGGAAAATGGGTTGTTGAAAAACAAGCCATGTGCAAATAGTTTAATTTTCCGTTTTGATGCTTATCTTTGTCTCCCGAATTTCATCGGAGAGGCTTTAATTGGCGTGTGGGTAATAGTTCCTAAATAATCCCTTATTAGATGACTTCAGACGAGTTCTGAACCAATAACGTCCTAGTCCCAAAAGTGAAAGTAGAATTTGAAGGCGCAGGTCAGTTTTTGTCAAAGGGCTCATTTGAGCATCTTTTAGTTTGCTGAAAAAGCTAATTAAAGAATGTTTGAAGGTTAAAGTCATTATTCCGTGCTGTTGTCGTGCTACAAGTGAGCCGAGTTTTGTGAAAACACAAAGGGCAGAAGTCACGGAGGTGGATTACTGTCAGTCCAGGCTACAGAGGCACAGAGAACTGTGGCATTAATTCCTATAGAAAGGTAGACAAACACAGTCACTGACTAACAACTTTCCCGCAGAGCCCTATTGTCTAAGCACTTTCTTTTGCTTTGGGGCTTTCTTCGAGTTGCTACAGTCGTAACCAGATCCAAAACTGGGCAACAGGGAGACTTTCGGGCGCAGAACTCTTGACCTGTGAAACAATTTCCAAGACAAAAATAGCTGTGGGTCTTGGCGTTTCCCTCTCTTATTTATTTCCCCCTTCAGCCCTGCTATTTTATTCATTACACGGCAGAAAGTTAGCAACGCGCGAGAAGTCTGCTGGAGTCCGGAGC
>NW_010448149.1:0-750 GCF_000710305.1 Buceros rhinoceros silvestris | reverse complement strand
GAATAGGTGCCTATAACTCTCATGCTCTGTATATCACAAGCAGGATTCCAAACCCAGCATGTGAGCTCCACTTCTAGGTGACTAAACCTCTTCTTTGGTTTAACCATGAAGCTACTCTGAGTATGTCGAATTTCCTGTTGCTTTCAAGTGGCCAGCAGATTTCAGGGAATCAGGATTTGATATGTTGAGAAAAGCTCTTGCACATCCAATGAGTTCTTTAATTACTGAACAAAACCCCCTCAATAATTATAATTCCATGAAAACGTGGATTACAGTTTTATTCAAATGCACTGCTTACCATTGTGATAGAATTTGTAGATCATCTTAGAGAAAGCTGCTTAATTCATATTACCTTATTCACCAAAAACAAGACTACATTTTCTGGTTGTTTCACACACATTTTCTATTGCACTCAACCGCATGTAACCTGAAACTATCATGCATCACTGCCTTATTAGCTTCACTGATTTAGCTGAACCTGTCTTCTCTCATTCAGCAGGGCAATAAGAGCATTTTTCATCTGTTCTAAATTGCACTTGTAATTTGTTTTAATATGATGAATTTCTTTTCCTACTGTAAACACTTCAATAGTTGTAAAAGCTAATCTGATCATTTAAGATGAGCACTTATTCCTGATAAACAGTATATACCCATTCCTGTCATCATCCTTTCCTCTATGGGTACAACCACTACTCTAGACAAATCTTTGGCAGAGTTTGTGTCACCCCAAAATACTTGAATTTCCCATAC
>NW_010448148.1:0-744 GCF_000710305.1 Buceros rhinoceros silvestris | reverse complement strand
ATGAGGAAGTAAAGAGATGTTGTTGGAAGATCTTTTTGCAAGGAAGGAACTTCTGAGTCCTGTGAATGGTAAGAGTGAGTCCTGATCACTCAAAGATATGTCCAGCATGGAAAGTGAGCAGGTGAATTCAGAGGAGTTTAGAGTCTACAAAGAAGCGTGACAAACGGTCTTAAGGTTTTGCCACCATCGTGATGCAAGGCGCACAGAATGTGTTCTAGCAGACAGTCTATCAGAAGGCTTCAGTGGCCGGGTGGCCTGTAGAGGTAAGTGTTTGCAACACAGAATCGCTCATTTGGCTCTGAGTTCGGTTTGTTATAGAGAGGGAGAGGGTCTCGTTTGGTATTTGTTTCACGAGTCATGACGTAAAGCACATACACTTTGTTTTCAAGCTCTTGCAAGGGAGTAATAGGAACACAGTATTTCAAGTCAGGTAGTGACCAGCTAAATAGGGGAATTTTGAACATATACCAAGAAATAACCAAATGAATCCTGAGAGGTACTTACGTCTTTTATGAAGGGAATCATCATCTGAAATGTGTCCACAGCAGCTTAGTGGTTGTCAATATATTTAAAAGACACTGGAGAGCACAGCCGGCTTCATTGACTGCAAAGGAAAGATTTATTACCTGTATCACCAGATGGGGAGAGTTGCAGGTAGTCAAAATATTGACTACTTTGAATGGGCTCAGTAGTGTCAGTCTTTTTAAACAGTTTCTAATGGAAATTTAGATTCCAACCATGTGA
>NW_010448147.1:0-746 GCF_000710305.1 Buceros rhinoceros silvestris | reverse complement strand
TCCCTCTGAACATCAGGAAACACTTTTTCATTGTGAGGGTGACCGAGTACTGGTTGCCCAGAGAGGTGGTGCAATCTTCATCTGTGGCGATATTCAACACGTGACTGGGTACAGTCCTGGGCAGCCTAGTCTAGCTGACCCTGCTTGAGCTGAGGCATTGGACTAGATCATCAGAAGGTCCCTTCCAACCTCAACAGTTCTGTTATTCTTTGATCTGCCACAGAGCCTGAATGATTCCAGCCTGAAAATACGGCTTAAGAAATGCTGAATTCTGGCAGTATGTGATCTCTGTAATCTCTGTAATCTACCTTTCCTCCCCTTTCTTCCATATCTCAGATTCCAACTTTAATCCAGAATGAATGTAGTACTTGATGAAGGTGAAACAATTTAGCAAGAGTTAAAGGTCTATAGTGCAATGTAAGTAAAAGGAATGACCATTAGAAAATGTGCTGTCGTGGTCTGTTATTACTATGACCATCACCGTATTGCGGTTATGACTGACATAGATGTTTTTAACATAGTCTGGCTACTATCTTCTGCTGAAATTAGGAGGAGTTTGTTGCATTGGTGTCTTTGTGAACACACAACATGACCGTATGCTGCCTTGGCGCAAGTAGGACCAAACTGCTAAGGCGCAGCTCACATTCTTCAGTGTCCTTGTGTTGCTGCTTTGATTATGGGAACAGATGGCTTAGCAGGAGTGTTCCCGGCTTGGTTAAAACAAAGATGCAGAAGGTCATATGAAC
>NW_010448146.1:0-749 GCF_000710305.1 Buceros rhinoceros silvestris | reverse complement strand
GGGAGGAGCACTCAAAAGTACAAGTTCCTGTTTGCCCACTTTCTGCTAGTACTTCAGATAGGCAGCTTTTTTCCCATAGGTAAGGCAGGAATACAAATGAATGAACCACCTCTTACAGAAAAGAGAACGCTAATGAAACATTCATATTCCACCGGTGCAGAAGTCTGGAATTAAAAATTGAAAGGCCTATTCATATTACAATTTGCATTCAGGATTGGCACTAATTGGCAATGCTGTTGGCAGTCTCAACAGGGAGGGCAAGAACTGAGTAAGCATGGAGACTTATTCATCCAAAGAAGTTGTTCTTCCAGGTCAGGCTTAATGCACATTTACTATGCAGAAAGGGAAGCAGAGCGCTGTTGTTGCTGGTCGTGTAACTGTATTATTTGGAGAGCTTTGCATTTGCCAGGTCTGTCAGTCTTGTCTAGGGATTTTCTCAGGTGCTAACCCCACTCTAGCAATGTGTTTTGAAAACTGCCTCTTCCAGATGTGGACTTCTGCCTTAATATGCAGAATCAAAGGTTAAGAAGAATATTCTAAGCAGTATAAAAACAAATTTGATGGAACACTGCCTAGTTCAAAAAGGCAACGATTTGAAGACAACTGATGCAATAAAACTGATGTTATAGCTGCTACAAAATTCTACTTCTTGCTTTGACTCATTAAAGCTGTAACATGGGATAGATGTTTGTCCTGCTAAGACTGTTGTTCCACCTCTTTGTCCTGGTTTTGGCTGAGATAGAGTTAAT
>NW_010448145.1:0-749 GCF_000710305.1 Buceros rhinoceros silvestris | reverse complement strand
TTTTTCTAATCACAATAACATATGCCTGCAAAGGTTTGACCTCAAGATTCTCAATCAAAGTGACCGGGAATGTGACTACAAGCAAAGTCACGCAAGCAAAGTATTACCTAGTGTGAAAGAAGACAGAGGTAGGGAGCACTTAAGTAAACTGGACATGCACAATTTTGGGACCAGATGGGATGCATCTGGGGGGCAGAGGTGGGGAGGGGGGAGGAGCTGGGCAATGTTATTGCAAGGCAGTTCTCTTCATAATCTCTGAAAGACCATGGAAATTTGTGGAATTCCTTGATGCCTGGAAAAAGGCAAAAATGAAATCCATCTTTAGGGGAGAAGAGGAGGATTTGGAGAACCATAGACTGGTCAGTCTCAAATCATCACCTGGGAAGGTTATGATGCAAATCCTAGCAAGAATTTTGAGCCAACAGGAGAGGATTGGGAACATCCAGAATGGATTTACCAAGGACAAACTCTTCCTCACTCACCTGGCATTTAAAGCCTTTTTTTTTTCAGTAACAGAAATTGCTCCTGATTAAACATTATACAAAATTTTTCACTCTGAAAATGTGTCAGACAGTAGCACAGATTGTCCAGAGAATTTGTGAAATCTCCACATTTGGAGATACTCAGAACAACTGGATAGGGAACTGTTGTGGGTTAAACCCATCTGGAAACTAAGCACCACACAGCTGCTCACCCATTCCCTTCCTCCTGCCTCCAGAGGGGCAGGAGGAGAAAAAAGGTAAAAGTAA
>NW_010448144.1:0-749 GCF_000710305.1 Buceros rhinoceros silvestris | reverse complement strand
GGCTGGACAAGATGAATGTGGTTCTGGCCAGGTTCACTGCTGCTGAGACCTATCTGCTGGGCAGCAATGATGCTGTCAGACTTGAGTCCTCTGGTGTGGGCACTGGAGGGGTGTCAGCAGAGGAAGGCAGTAGAGTAGTTCCTGTTTAAAGGGGAGGCTAGTTGAGGAACAGTGTGAGAAGGCACTTCAACCACACAGAGTGTCCTAGGAAGCTCTGAAAGTAACAGGAGTTTAACAGGCACGGGTAGAAGAGGAGTCTTCTTCCATGGCCTATCCTGTCAGTGTGCAAGGATGTGGCACATAGGCCGTGAAGGACTTCATAGCTCGTTATCGACAGTGGCTCCAATGCAGTTGTCACTGCATCCTGCTGTTGTGATTCACTACAGATTCAACTGACCTTTTCCTGGGTTCTCGGGACTTCCCGCAGAGGAATCTATTTTTACGAAGCTGCTACTGCTCTGTGGAACAGCTATCACGAGCAGTGCTTGTGGGTCCTTCCCACCCTCTCCCTGGTGGGACGCAGAGTTAAAGGAAGTACCAGGAGGATACTGTATGTCAATCTGATGATGTCTGTGGATTTTCCTAGTTAGTTCCATTCTGACAATTTATCTTGCAAGCAAGGCAGTGAATTTTTTGAGATCAAGAAAAGCCAACCACACTACCAGAAACTGCTTTCTAATGAGTTTAAGTCAACGTTTTTTAAAGGGAAGAAAAATAAGCAGTGCAACAGTTGATCTGACTTTTTTTTT
>NW_010448143.1:0-747 GCF_000710305.1 Buceros rhinoceros silvestris | reverse complement strand
TAGCACAAAAGTGTTAGTTTTTGATACCGTATAGGGGCCTGTCCTAGAATTGTTTAAATCGCATCCACCCACCCTCCCAAGAAAACCCTTTTGCAAACATTTCAATTTCAAATACAAAATTAAATACAAAAATGGAAAGTGGCAGCTTTCCACCGTGCCTCTACAATTTCTAGGGTTTACCATTTATTTGAATTAAATTAGTTCATTAACTCCTAGTCTCACTCAGGATTAAGGTCTTCACTTCTGAGCTATATGCAGATTGAAAGATCAGGTCATGTCTTAGAGATCCCATTTTTAAAGTATGTGAAATTAAATGAGTGGAAGAGAGAGGAGGATGATGATCTTAGTAGAAGTCAAGTGCAGGGACCTGAGTAGTGGTTTTGGCATATGCGTGGCAGGATAAATCTCCTGCATTGTCAAGGTTGTCCAATGTGATTTTTTTTATGTCACTTTGGTATGACTCATTAAAGACATTTAGGACTTAGTTCTCGTAGAGACACAGGCATTCAGATACTGCTGAAAATCCCACATGGTATGCATCTACATTTTTAGGTAACTAGCTATATCTAGAAAAACATATTAGCACTAAATGGAGAAAATACCTTCATCACAGAGAAATTTGAGGTTAAAAAAGACTAGAAGATAGTAAGATTTTTAGATATTGCAACAATGTGAATCAGCTTTAAACACCTAAAACAGACCGGACGGACAGGGGTCCTGATGCTGGAATGTTAATCACTGGTGTGG
>NW_010448142.1:0-750 GCF_000710305.1 Buceros rhinoceros silvestris | reverse complement strand
ATCTTAAAGGTCTCTTCCAGCCGGAGGATTCTGTGATTCTAAGACGGCGGCGACGGCGGCGCAGTGTCATCTCCCTGTTGGCCCAGAGCTGCCGGAGGCGCCCTGGGCTAGGGACCACCCTGCTGCTGGTGCAAGGGCTGGCTCACACCCTGCATTTGGGGGTTAATGAGCTCTGGTGCCAGCCCCAGCCTGGGACATGCCCCCACTGCAGCAGCTCCAGGGAGAAGGAATACAAAATGGGGGTGCACGGGGGTGCAGGGCTGGTATAAACCACAACAGGTTGCATTCGATGCCCCCTTTTATTGTGCGTGCTCGCCAACTCCACCTCTGAGGCTCAGCTGAGGTTTGTGGAGGGTTTTCTGTGCTGCAGCCACCCAGGGTGAGGTCGCGCGTGGAAAAACTTGCCTGGCTGGATGCGGCCGCTTTGGGGACGTCCCAGCTGCGGGTCAGCGGGGAGCGAAGCAGTGCACGGAAATCCATGTGGTGCCTGGGGCAGGGGCCCAGCTGTGCTCCGGTGCTGGCCCCAGCGAAGACAGACCCGTCTGACCGTCTCCGGTGGTGCTGACACAATGGTTATTAAACCGAATGCTCCCGAGGCTGCTGCTTGTGCCATGGGCACTGGGACCGGGGGGAGGAGATGCTGTTTCTGCAGTCTGCCATGGCACACTGATGCCACCCTGTGCTCCCCTCTGCCCGTGCTCCCCAGCAACACCTCTGCCCTCTCCTGCCCTGGCTCAGAAGCTGTGCCTT
>NW_010448141.1:0-745 GCF_000710305.1 Buceros rhinoceros silvestris | reverse complement strand
TGTCCCTGCCACAGCAGAACTAATCAAACACTTACACTGCTCTAGAACAAACCCAGAGGGCAAGAATGACATCCTAGACAAATTTATCTCCTTATTCTATTACAGCTACTTTCCTTAATGCTTACTGCATTAGCATGTTTGCAAGACTAAGCCATCACTATGAAGATGGATGTCTTCCAGAAAAAAGTTTCCAATAATAAAAAGGTGAAAAGTAACAAGTTCTAAAAACCAGAAGGAGGCTTTTTTTAGTTTGTTTGCACTTTCCTGCTTTCCAGGAAACTCTAGTTGTGTAGCATACAGATAACAATATACCCTCCAGATGGAGGTTACAATTTCTTCCTTATTATGGCAATTCCTGGAGTCTAACACTAACACCATAATTGCTATATGTATCCAAAGCAGCTCTTGACCCATACAAATAGCTTTCTAAATAACGTGTAAGTAGACATTTAGAAGTATCTACCCATGATCTCACCTGCCACTGCAAACCTCAGAGCCCCAAGCTTCTTAGTCAACCTAGTGGTTTTCCACTGTCAAATCTGGTAATCAAATTCTGTTTGAATTCCAAACTTCATAGGTACAGAGGTAGGTGCCAAGAAGAATACGCACAGCTTCTGAGTCATACCTAAAATCTTTCCATGTAACACCCAATCCGACACCCATTTAACCAGCAAATCTTTGTTTAGCAAATCTGAATGCAAACTATGCTCCTCATTTCATGATTTTTGTTCACAGCATGATTTTT
>NW_010448140.1:0-748 GCF_000710305.1 Buceros rhinoceros silvestris | reverse complement strand
GGCTGGGTATGCTGCGCTGGGAGGGGGATACTGAAAATGGGAATGACTTTCCCTGTAATCACATCTGTAGCAGTAGATGTTTGTGTTACGGAGCTGACAGAACGATTTTACATGCTCTTGTCTGGGACTTTTTCATGGCTGACAGTGACGGGAGCACTTGGCGCTCCTTCAGAGCTCTGTTTCATCCCTCTTGTGACCGAGAGGAAGGTGGCTCAGTAGGTCTGATTTCTGGTGCTAGCTCTTAAACAAACAAACAAACAAAAAAAATCAAAAAATCTAAGCCACACCTCACATTATTCAGCCGTTCTCCTCTTGGAATTTTTTGTTTAAAAAGTGCAAATTACTCTGCTAGAATGTCTAGACCTCTTTGGGGACTTGTTCCCTGCTGCGATGCCGGAGTGAACTCCCTTGTGTAACTGCTGTGTGTTTTAGGGCAGTTCCATCCGTGCGTGTTCTCTAGAACAGGAAGCTGGTAGCAGCAGGCATCGACCCTGATGCAGGTGGGAAGGGCAGGCCAAGAACCTTGCCTTGACGCCAGCTGGGAAGCTAAAACAGGGTGGGTTGTAGGCGAAAGGGGTGCAAACAGGCTGCGGTTGGAGGGTGCTCCCTGCTTGTGGTGGTGGTGGCGACGGCTGCACACCTCGGTGGGAGCAGTCACGTCTGAAGCTCTGGCCCGCTGTCCGTACAGCTGCCGTTTGGAGCTGACCTGGAGTGGAGAGGGGACGCGACGGTACGTTCGGGGACGTGG
>NW_010448139.1:0-748 GCF_000710305.1 Buceros rhinoceros silvestris | reverse complement strand
GGAGGTGGGGGGTGGGGAGGAGGAACTTGCCATTCTTTGTTAATACTTCATTGAAGGTATCATGCTTAATAAATGCAGACATAGTAAGTTTCAAATGTACTAATTACACCATTTTCCATCCTCATTCTTAATTTTTAATATTTCTGCAGAAAACCCACAGCTGTCTCTATCTAAACAATGTTTTTCTTTAATGTAGGAGTATAGTGAAGATGAATACATCATTAAGGACCTCCCAGAGAGTTAAGGGACAGCATAGCTACAATCAAGAGCTTTTCCACATTGTTCTTGTATAAATGCAAAATAATAGTCCCTGTGTCTAATTGTATTCTATACATATATTATATACAATGAGACATCCCGAAGATGTGATTTGAACGTTCACATGAAAGGAATAGATTTCATAAAACCCATAGGTGTTAACTCTGATTTGACTCGGACAAGATAAGCATCAAATGATTTCAGTAAAACAAATGAAGAACAGATGTTTTCATTTCCAAACCATTTGATGTACTACCATCACGCAGTATAGCTCTCTCTCTTCAGGAAATTCTCATACTTGAGATGTTTATTACAATGAGAATTAAAATTATGGGTAAAATTAATCTTGTGTTCAAGCCAAATAGTTGACTTCCGTGTACATGTGAGTAAATATGCAGTGCCATTACAGCTCAGTAGCCGTATGAAGCAGATGCGCGCTTTAGATTCTTGTATTAAGCTGGGAGTTTGCAAAATGCCAAAAATATACCTG
>NW_010448138.1:0-746 GCF_000710305.1 Buceros rhinoceros silvestris | reverse complement strand
TGAAGCCAGCTGCAGTTATTGCGCATCCTGTCTGCAACTGAGCCAGACGGGGAGCCTCAGGTGTGCACGGGTGCAGTTCCTGCATTTCTGACTAGAATAACCAAAGCACTGAAATTACTTAGTCCCCTCAAAATGGCGCAAGAAGTTCTAGCGTGGGCAGCTTCAAAGCCCAACCACCAGACTGACGGGAATACGCGAATACGTACTGAGAGAAAAGGGACTACGTTACCTGCCGTAACCAAGCCAGTTTCCAGAACTGCGGTTTCAGTTATATGGACTTAAATTCTGCATCTGCGTTTGGAATGCTTTTCCTCTCAGACCCCATAAACAGACCCAAAGCCTGTTTCTATTACACAAATTACATTATATTTTGGTGCTTTGGTATTTTACTTTTCTGCAGTGAACATACATAGGCCGTGTAGGGTTATAAAACTAGTAAAATACATATTCGGCTCTTGTTAGAAGAGGTTCTGGGGTTTTTTTCATAATGTGCTGAACATACAAATTGGTTTTTTAACTCTAGTAAAGGCTACATCAGCTGCTCCTCCAAATTCCATTGATCCATCAGATATCCACAGCTCCTTTTTGGAGAGCAGAAACATCTGAGTTTTTAGACTGAACTCTGCTGCCACTGACCTGTGGGGAAAAGTGAAATTAAATGATAAAAAAAAAGCCTTGGTTGTAGCTTTACCTTGATCGTTGTACACCATTGCCGCAGAAGTGATGATCAAACCTTTCCGAAGAGC
>NW_010448137.1:0-745 GCF_000710305.1 Buceros rhinoceros silvestris | reverse complement strand
TTTTTTTTTATCTGTGTGATTTACTGCTATTTACAATGAAATGCTGGAATTGATTCTCCTTAGTTCTTCCAGTGCTGATAGATAAGATCAGTCTATTGATTGCTGTGCATGGCAAAGAGTTAGGGCTGAAGATGTTATTAATTTATGTAATACTTGCATTAACACAGTCCTCAGTCATACTGGGATTGTTAGATTGGTCTTATATTAGATTCAGCACAGTCAGTCAGCCAAGCTTCTCCTTTTTTAATTCTGAGGTACAGCATAGAGAACTGATGCCCAAATTTTCCAGCCAAACAAGAAACAGAAAGTCTTCCAAAGGCAAAGAAGGAGATGAATGTGCCCAAGATGGCTGAAAAATTGGTGCTTGCAGACGTGCCTGGATCAGTGTCCTGGGACTAGCAGGCTTAATTCATGTGCAGTGTGTGCCACACATACATACACAGGTTCCTAGAGAGCTCCTGAATTGCCCTGGGAAGGTGATGGTTGGGAGCACACTGCCACAGACAGATATTTTACTAGAACTGCCACTGGCTCCTTCATGGTTCTTGGGAATGAAGGTAGCAGGAGCAGGTTATAGGCCAAAATAATTGTTCCAGTGAGTCATACCAAGCTCACAGGCTGCAAGTTTAGCGCCATCAGTACACTGAAAATTTGTCAGAAATCTGTTACATTCCCTACTCTCCCAGTTGCAGTCTGTGAAGGGGTCTTGGTACCTCTATGATGAACATAGCAAGAAATATATCCC
>NW_010448136.1:0-747 GCF_000710305.1 Buceros rhinoceros silvestris | reverse complement strand
TGTGTAGTGTTGTCTCAAGCTTACAGCTGCAGAAGGAAGATATTCCTGCTTGCAGAAAAAAAACCCACAAATTACTTTTCTATTACATCTTTCAGTTGACATTATCAGACCAACGGAAACCCCACGGAGAGGCTGCACATTAATGTCTGCCATTACACATGCCAGTACAGAAATGCTGATGTTTCTCGAAGCCCGAACATTTACTGCAAGTAAATATTTACGCTGGTATTTTAAATCATCACTTTGGGTGCAGATTTCTAATCTCCGCCTGCTGTGCTCCCCCCTGCCACCTTGAGTAAACTTTTAATCTCTGATGCAGAGGCCTATTATTAGAGCTGGCTGAAAAAACCCAAAGACTGAAGGCATGTTGTTTATTACAGAAAAGGTTAGGGGAGAAAGAAAACACAACCTAATAAACCTTTGTCTGTTCTCCTCAGAAAAGTCAAAAAACATTTCCTTGATGTTTTAAAGACTTCCTCTGTAAATAAACAGTGACTCAACATGAAATTACGCCCTTTTTAAACAAAAAGTTTCGATGCACCAGGGAGAAACATCACACTTAATGTGGCCTTAGCCCCCCAAGACAGACCAGAGGGTACCTAAAAGGCCGCACCTATCGTAAATAAGCGGGACTTTCACCTCCATGTAAACACCAACCTGCCTACAAACCAGCCCAGGAGCTGAAAAAAACCCCACAGCCGGTAGCTGGGTTGAAAGTACTGGCAGGCTGGTGGAGCCGCGGCTGAG
>NW_010448135.1:0-746 GCF_000710305.1 Buceros rhinoceros silvestris | reverse complement strand
GGTGCGGCGGACCCGCCAGCCGGTGCCAGATACGGCTCTGCTGCCCGGCAGCTCAGGGCAGCATGCTCCAGCCTTTTGCTGCTTTTCATTGCAGGATCCTCTGCAGGTTTTCATGGGGTTTTTTCCTTTTTTTTTTTTCCCCTCAACAGACACATCAATTTATCAGTTAAGTGGATAACAACGAATACAGGCATGATATAATTTCCTAGAAAATGGGCCAAATCCTGCTGTTATTCTAATCATACTACTTTCATTAAACCATTTTGAATCTGGAGGTCTGGCTCCACACATGCTCTGGAACTGGGAACATAACATGAGAGAGTTCTGACTTACAAAAACAAACTTTCTGGATCTTTTCCTTGCAATACAGTCCCCTGAAAATGTAAATGATTCCAAGAAACTACTGAGCTGCAGTGAGAAGCAGGGGAAGGCACCACCCATCCACCTTTCTTCTTCATGAAAAACCACCACCACAACGCCCTGAGCATCTCTGGGAGAAGAGAGGAGTCCCTTGTGTTTGAAAAGAGCAGGTTTTGCAGGCTGACCCACCCAGCCCCCGCCAATTCTCTAACAGGATTTGATCCATTCTGCCTAAATTCTTAAAAATGGACTCATCAGATGTCCATGTTCAAAAACTGGAAATGAAGCCCTCACCCAGCAGTGGAACCAAAGTGCCTTTTGCTGGGCAGCATCCAGAAGGTCTGGGGCTGGTTTCAGTGGTAGTGATGTAAGAAAAAGCAAAAAGT
>NW_010448134.1:0-747 GCF_000710305.1 Buceros rhinoceros silvestris | reverse complement strand
GCTGCCACTGCCGTCTCTGAGATACTACAGTATCAGGCGGAGAAGAAATGAGTTTGGAGTTGATGTACATGCCGGAGCAGCAGTAAAAACATATAAGATATCGACACGCTCAGCTGCATCTTGTTAAAAGCTTCCTGCGGGTTGGCAGAATGAAATCTTTATTTAAAACACACAAACTATCGTCAGGGGAGGAACGTAAGGGAAAACACTAAAAGGGCCAAACACAACGCTTAAACCATCGATATAAGCAAAGGATGAGGAGAAGGGATGAAATTGATTTGGGGCGATCGGAAGGGCGGGTGCCCTCCTTGCAGCCCATCCACGGCAGCCACCCGGGGACTCTGAGTCTCTGCTCAGCTTTGGAGAGAGACTTTCTCTTTGATGGTGATAATGATAGTTGCTCTGGTAGGAGAAAGGGACTTATGAATACCAGAAGCATAATTTGTGCTCACACTTGGGTGTGAAAGACAGGAAAACGTGCCTCACCACCACATCCACAGCAGCGCTCTCTTAAGTGGTGGTAACATTATTATTTTATTATTGCCAGCCAGTGGTTTTAAAGGTGCATTATTTTAATGCATTATTAATTGTTTTCCCAGGGAGAAGAGGAAGGTGGGGATAGGGCTTATTATTATTAATAGCGAGCAGTTCGCTCCCTCGTTTCGCACGCGCCGGGGACCGCGGTGGGAGGAGGCAGTGCCGGGGGGAGGCAGGCGGCGGAGCGCGCCCCGCTGCCGGGCTCGCTAC
>NW_010448133.1:0-740 GCF_000710305.1 Buceros rhinoceros silvestris | reverse complement strand
TTTTTAATATTCCATGACACTTCCATATTAATATGGAATGTTGGTAAAGAAGTATCTACCATACTCTCATATGCTGTATGCAATCTTGTCAAAGTTTTATGCATTTTCTTCTTGAGGTGGAACTTTTAAATCTTTTATCCAGGAGTAAAGTATTAAGTAGTGACTATAACCTTTTTATGAATAAATAACTTACAAGTTGGTGTGTCTACTTCATAAAAACAGGCAGGCATCGTGCAGCCCACTGTCACATAAATGAAGGGTAGAGCCAATTTTGCTAACACTCTTATTCAATTTTATCTATATACGTTTTTAATATTTAGCCCAAGCTACTTTCAGAGAACATTTTTAAGCCTGTTTACACTCAGTTGCCTGCATAATTCCCTTTGACTGGACCGTCCTGCACAGAAGAAGCGTGGAGGTGGTTTGTACGGGTAACCACAGTTATCGCTAGCGCAAGGCCTTGGTTAACACTGAGGGTTCAGTTCACGTTTTGGAGAAGGCAATCCTTGTCACCCACTTAAAAGCACTGATCAGAGCAGGTCACAGGGGTACAGGGTAGTCTGACGACAGCTGGCCAGCTCGTGTTGGAAGAGGGGCTTGAGGTTGTGGCCTGGGAGGAGTTTACCAGGTCTGAGCTCAGGGGTCAGCAGTGGGAGAATTTCTTACTTTGGGTTTGCTTTGCTTTTAAGACAGTACTTTGAAAAGCGTTACAGGACAAATACCCCCACAGGTCAGAAGGT
>NW_010448132.1:0-737 GCF_000710305.1 Buceros rhinoceros silvestris | reverse complement strand
GAAGAGAAAGGGAAAACAACTCCCCAAGGACCTGTTTTTGCTATTCTGGCCAAAACAAGCAATTCCAATGGGGACCTGCCCACTGCTTGGTTCACACAGGAGTTGCTGGGTACAAACCACAGGCAGTCACACCGTCTGAAGAGAGGACACCCCCTCCTGGTTAAAACTGACTTACTGGATGTAGCGGTTGAGCTCCTGCTTGCTGCAGCGGGACCAGTGGTAGCGGTGGAAGGCGGCCTGGACCAGCGGTGCCATGATGCTCCCCATGCTGGTCTCATCGGCGCAGCGGTTGCCCTGGCCATCATGCTCCATGCCTAAGCTAGTGGGAAAGGCCGGTGTGAAGACAGGTTCCCAAGGGATTTACACACCTCAACGCATGCCGTGGAGGTACATATGCCTGCACCAGCAGGGAGGCCCTCTTGCAAAGAAAGGGGCAGCAACACACTTCTCCCTTTGCCGTGACTTACACGTGGCCAGTCTCATGGGCGACGACAAATGCCGAGGAGAAGCCATCTTCATGGTTGAGGGTGCAGCTGCGGAGCGGGTGGCACATCCCCGTCACCGGTGCGTAGCCTGGGACAAGAGAGAAGGGAAGGAGAGAGGAAGAAAGGAGAGAGAAAACCTTTGAGAGAGAGAGGAAAAAATGAAAAATTTAAAAAACCCAACAAACCCACAGCCTGGCTTCACTGCAACAGGAGGAGAAAACAAAGAGGAAGGCACTGAAAAGGAGGAGCTGC
>NW_010448131.1:0-744 GCF_000710305.1 Buceros rhinoceros silvestris | reverse complement strand
AAAAAAAAAAGTGAGAAAAACAATCATAATGCTCCTTCCACTCCCCCCAAGAAAACAATACTTTTTTGACGCAATGGGCAGTGGAACTCTAACTTACAAGTTTAGCAGGTGCCCAAGTATGAGAACAGGGTGACTCTCCTGAGGAGCAGTCATAACAGCTGCGAGAACAACCAGCAGCCCAAATCCAATTCTGCCTTTTGAAAGGCTGTTCTCTTTGTCTGCACCTGGCAGTTAGTATTTGCCTAGTTTTGTATCTACCTAAACATGCCAATAAGCAAGCAAAGTGTTTTAAACTCTGAGGAGAATTTGTGCTCAAGGATGTGCCACACCTAAGGAGATCCCAGTGAGTGGTTCAAGTACAGTTAATGTTTTCTTTCTACTAAGGAACTGTTAACTTAGCACTTGATGAACCAGAATATGTAACCAGCGTCCAAACAAAACCTTGCCATGCAACCAGACAGCTGATGGTGTCCAGAAGTTTTTTTGAAGGTAGTTTGAAACTAGATGGACAAAGGCTTGTGCGGTATCATCCAGCTGGGCCCCTGTCACATATCTAGCTTATGCTGATAATGTAAGTTTGAACAGTATCATCTGTATCTGAACAAATCTGGTCTTGCCCAATGAAATCCTCAGCCTGAAAGAAATTATCATCTGATTCCTTCCAGACAACACAAGAATTTCAGGAATGCAAATTAACCATGTCATGCCCCTAACAGGTCTTTCTAAACCTTCTACCAGTTCTTT
>NW_010448130.1:0-739 GCF_000710305.1 Buceros rhinoceros silvestris | reverse complement strand
TACTTACTTACTAGGTGAAGCTGAGCTCTGTTTTGCCTCCCTGACTTACAGGAACAGTAGCTTTTATCTCATTTTTATCTTTCAATATGCAGTCTCTGAAGTATTTAGTGATTGAGGAGAACAACTATTTGATAGACCAGAGGTGGAATAGCTGCCTAACCTGCAGGACACACGGCTACTGTGCTAGATGAGTCTTTCCTTCAGAAAGAAAACGTTCATTATGTTAAGGAGCGAGTGCTTCTTTCTATAAACAAAAGCTGCAGGTAATGAACCGGAAATATCTAAATTATCCAAACACACTAATGAGTAACTTGCACCATTCAAATTACTGCAACTAACCACGAAATTTCAGAAATTCCCATGGCAAACCTTCAACCGCAGTGACTGGCTTGCATCCATCTGCATTTGTGAAGTTAAAGAGCTTTTTCTTGCATCTCCAAATAGGAGACTATGAAGTGACTTCTTCAATATTAAAAGCCCAGCGTGAATACATTGAAAAGTAAAGAAAGATTTTTTTCCAAGCCATAGACTTGAGCTTGGAATGTGCCTGAAAACCAACTAACTGGAGAATGGATGCTTAGCACTCCCTGAATATCTGGTCCTTTCCAGTATTTCAAACCTGGCGCTCCAAACTAGAGTGCCTAAAATGCTCAATACTTCTAAAACGATCGGGCAGCTTTGAGTAAGACAAAAGAACTACCCTGTCCCCAGCTAAGGCTTGCTGCTGACCAACATCCTA
>NW_010448129.1:0-742 GCF_000710305.1 Buceros rhinoceros silvestris | reverse complement strand
GTGAGCCGTATGCTTCCCAAGCTCCTTTCTCTGTTCCTTTTTGCTGCAGGGCACAGGCTGGGACGGGTTTTGCTGCATTTCTGTTTCCCCATAGGATTCTTCACTTCCTGTATTAAAGTTTGTTCTTGGCATTGTCTGAAAATAGTTCATCACTGCGAATAATAGTTATAGCCACCAGAGATGCATAAGTACACTTTGAAGTGAGGGAATCAATAATACGGTTTTGTATTTTTGTTTTGCTGTGTGAATTTATCGCCCCTTTCCGTATCTCCGTAGAGTGCCTATCAGTAGGATTGCTAAAATTGCCTCCATCCCTGTTCTGCAGCTAAAATAAATGTAAGAAACGAATGTATCTGTAGCAATGTCTATTGGTAAAGAACTAGAAGGGATACCCTGAAGGAGGCTTTTTTTTCACAGCAGTGCAGTAGTTCCCAGACAAAGTCTGCAACAAGACTAAGGACAGAAGACCCTGGGCTTATCCCACAGCTCTTTTCTGGCTTTTATCTCCCATTTTCCATTGGTGTAGGTATATACTGTGAAAGGGAAGAATATCTGAGATATGTTCTGAAAGGTGACTGGGGTGATCTTGTAAAGGTTTGAAAGTCCTGCAGCAGCATTCCCAGAGCACAACCTAGCGCAGGAAAAATATACAATTCGTAGGATTTTTAAGAACTGCTGATCCTGGGTAGGGCCCAAGGTATATTTATATATTATAAAATGATAATGGCATTAATTAGATTCA
>NW_010448128.1:0-742 GCF_000710305.1 Buceros rhinoceros silvestris | reverse complement strand
AAAAAAAATAAATAAACACAGGAAGAAATCATAGACACAATAAAAAATTCTGTCTAGCCTGGGAAATCATCTGTTCTTCACCTGAACAAAACCTTAGTTTTTCATTTCATAATTCCCTTTGTCCTGATGTGTGCTTATCTGGAGGCAGGTGAGTAATAACAAAACCTTAGAGACTAGCCAATAAATAGAGAACTAAATGAACTCCTGACATCCGTGCTACATTTTGTGTCCTTTCCCTTCTCCCGCCCTTACTCTGTATTGGTGAAGCCAATCTGCTCACAACCTGCTGCATCTTCTATTCATTCATCACAGTGCTTGTGCAACTGCGAAAACAAAAAGAACTTCGAAGTAATTTACATTTCCAAACAGCTTCCTGAATTTTTTCAACAAACATGTTGTATGCCCTGCCTTTCCCAATTTTGCAAACTAAATTACCCCATCAACTGCTTCATCCTCTTGGAAGACAGGTAATGACAGAGGAGTTTGGTAGCTCCGCCTGTCACCCCATCCTCCATCTTCATGAAGCAAACACTAGTAGTGCCCACTGTGGCCAAGCTGGATAGAGATGCTCCATCTTTGCTACCCAAGTGAAATGCCTTGGGGAGACAGTAAATCACTTAAAGAAGCACATACTTGGTCAAAGACAGAGCACAATGGCACAAGCAATAGCTTCTTGTATAGGTTTTTTATCATCAGTTTCTACTCAGCAAATGGGTATCCTAGTGCCCTCAAAGTCATGTCA
>NW_010448127.1:0-741 GCF_000710305.1 Buceros rhinoceros silvestris | reverse complement strand
GGGCCCTGTACTCGTGCACTCCCCCAGGCTGCCCCACTGCCGTGTGCTCTCAGTGTGAGAGAGCACATACAGAGGAAATCCGCCTAGGAAAGGTTTTGGTATCAGCCCGCTGACCCTTTCTTCCACAGCAAAATCGCACTCTAGACTGCTAAGCAGCATGGAGTGGCGGTGTAGGGGCCACAGAAATATATTTTGATGCCCAAGGCAGGATGTCAGCTTGGCGTGCCATCACCTGGGCCTTGTGTCAAGACATATTAAAAATACAGTCTTGGTTCCAGTTCAAAGCAGTGCTTGAACTTCACGTACCATCCCCGGCAGGGAGCATGGTTTGCCGCTTGCCCTGTCCTTTTCACAGACCCGCGAGGAGGGGTTGCATTTGCTCATCAGTGTCCCACTGTGCACCATCCCAGGGGATTTGGGGATTTTGCTGTTTGTCTCAAGAAGAAATGGATTACGTTTCCAACTCCATAGCTTTTACTTGCCCAAGGAAAGCTTGTAGGCTCTAATCTCAGGCTGTTTACGAAGCCTGTCAAAAACCATTTGTGTATGGAAAATCGCAGCAGCGAATATCACAGTTAAGGCTAAAAAGCAATTCTATGCCAAGCTCATTCTAGGTCACTAGCTTCCTAAGGGTATTCTTCTAAGAAATAGCTTTATCTTGCGTAGTTCTGCAAGAGGAGAGAGACTGTGAGTTACAATTAACCCCTTCTTCAAAAGGAAAAGCAAGAATTCTTCACTCTC
>NW_010448126.1:0-739 GCF_000710305.1 Buceros rhinoceros silvestris | reverse complement strand
GCTATTCTAGAACATTATTTGAATCTGTTTTTTCTCATTACCACCTGATGTGTTTCTGGGAGACACTTCCATTTGACTACTGAAAATACAGTGTGTAGCAATTGTGTTAAATTAGCCAGTAGTTTTAAAATAAAAATTAGAATCATTGTAATGTTAAATTGCCTACTTCCTTTTCACCTGCAAAACTATACTTTTTCTGTAGGTTATATCAACTTGACCTATATTTTGCTGGAGGTCTTTCAGCACCTATAAACAGAGAAATTTTAAAGATAACACCTTCTAAAGGTAGGCTGCAAGGCTGCAAACCTGCAAAGGCAATGAAACCAAGAGTGTGTAGATAAATATAGTACGTGATTTCAAAACCAAAACTGTGGGGGCACTTCCTACAGAGTAGTCTAACACTTCTTGAAATCCTCTGGCATTTCTTGCATTGTTAGCGTGTCCCAGAATGTACCAGGATGTTACTGCAACCACCCCGTGACCCTGCTGCTTGCCTTCACCACCATCATCAAAACAGCCGCGTTTAGGCTGAAGAGACAGAAGGAGCATAGCAAACAAGATCACACAATTCAGCTGTTCCCCAAGGCCGTGGTACAAGGCTAGGGGAGGGACAGTCACACCGCAGCCTGACAGCATGCTCAGAGGCATCAAGCAATACAACCCTTCCCCCATGCCTCCAGTTGAGAAAGCACAACTGTGGCACCTCATGTGTGCTGCAATTTATGGCCTGACAGACCAC
>NW_010448125.1:0-740 GCF_000710305.1 Buceros rhinoceros silvestris | reverse complement strand
TTCACAAAAGGTAACAGCTTATTAAATGTGCAGCTTCTGTTACTATAGAAGCTGTTTCTCAATAATTGGAGGATGAGCAATAGCATCTTCTAACTAGTGAGGGGGGAGTCCCTCGTGTGCTTGCCGGTGGCCAGCTCTGAGGTCCCGCGGTAGGCTGACAGCTCATCCCTACACCAGGGGATGCACTGACAGGAACATCCCCGGGGGGAAAAGGACAGAGCAACCCACCGTGTTCTAGACAGAGGTATCAGGGCTTTTCACCTTTGTGAACTTGCTTTCCTAAGTGATTTCTTTATTTAAGATTTTTAGCTCCATGTTTACCAGGGAAGAAGATGGATGAACTTTTGGAATGCTTGATTCTCCTAGAACTCGAGGGAAAAAAAAAACCAACAGAGCCAGAACAGTTAAACCCAAAGCTATCCTGAGTTACATATATTCAAAACTTCATTATCTGATTGCAGATACTTATTATTTTTTGAGAGAGAAATGTCTTTTTACGGTCTAATGAAGCATGGATAGAGGTTCTTGCAGTCAATGAAACTTGTATTTTTTTTTGTGGTATCACTCCAAACACCTTTAAGTCACATTTTGCATGTGGTATTTTATAGCTTGTTTAACATTAGCAGTATCATTAGAGACATTTCTATGCTGGCAAACCTGAGGCAGTGCTCATCTACCTTTTGTTTTGTTCTTCATACTTGGGTGGCGTTTAAAGCACCCAACCACATACTCAGATTTAT
>NW_010448124.1:0-738 GCF_000710305.1 Buceros rhinoceros silvestris | reverse complement strand
GGTTTATATCTGCTTTTCCTCGTATATTTTTAAAAAAGTGCTTCCTAGGAAGACCAACAGGCCTTTGCCCTGTCAAAAGCATTACAAGCAACTTGAAAGTCAGCAAGGTGGGGACAGTAGAGGCTGGACGACACTTCCATGTACTCATGTTAAAACTCTAAATACTTAGACACAAAGGTGTCTGCACGTAAGTTTGCTTAACTGCTGCTGAAAGGGTTTTCCACATTTTTAAATACCACATTTTTTTCTTTTACTCCCCCAACATTTCTGCAATTCGTTTCCCGTCTGACTTGCTTTGCTAATAGTCCTTGGTGACTGCTTTGCCTCAACAAAGGCTTTGTAAAAAGCCTTTAGCATAAACTCCATCTCTGCACAATGGTAATTAGAATACTTTTTTCTAAGTAGCTTTTCTCTCCTGTCTGTCACCAAAACGACATTTCGGCTTCTCTGTTCAGGTACCATCAAACTTCAGCTTAATGCTGCACTGCCTAAGAGATCAATGATAGTGATCCAAGTCATTAAAGGAGGAAAAATACAACATTTCAATAAAAAGGAGTGAAATAAAAAGATCATAACTAGATTGTCTCAACCTCGTCTCTCCCTCAGTTCCCTGTTATAACACAGGTATGCAATCACAGTATCTGTTATTGTGGTGGCCTGGAGTGTAGTACCAACGACAGCTACGTGATTTGACAAGCTTCATGGCATTTAATAATAGGGACTCAAAGGACACTATTA
>NW_010448123.1:0-743 GCF_000710305.1 Buceros rhinoceros silvestris | reverse complement strand
GCCGCTCGCTCCAGTCTGCCGCAGCTCGAGTTGTGACATGGAGGTTTCTGCAAGTCGTCTTTCTACAGCAGACAAAGAGCAGTCCCTCTGCCCCAGTTGCAGGGCCTGTTCCCCAACATGGTTACTGCTGCTCCAGCGGAGCAGAGCTCCTCCTTGCTGAGAAATCCGTTGGACTAGAGATGGCAAAGCCCGCTAGGGAGTTTACTCTAGAGTTCTGGAGAGTGAGAAGAGGCATTGAGGGAGGAAGGGAGGGAGGATCCGGAGGGTCCAGAAGAGACCTCAGTGGCAGCACTTTGTCCTTGTTTTCAGGCTTGCTGTGACGGGGAAGATGGGAGGTCTGGACATGGCCAGAAGTTGTGCCGAAATCCTCCACACAAATAAAAGATTTGGGGTTGAAATGAAGAGTCACTTCTTACTGCTTATGTGAACAAGCAATTCCACCACCAGCCTGAAACTCCCTGGTGCGTTAGTGCTGGCTATAGATGGCAATGACCGCACCTCTCTGTGGCAGATTTCTCTGTGCCTGTAATTCAGTCTGGACAGCACTGCAACTTCCACATTTCCCCAAATACTGATAACATAAACAGCAAGAGATCGGGATGATTTCCCAGCTTTTCCACCTAGTTCTGCAGCGGGCTCTGGTTACAGTGTAATTTCCCAGTTACACTGAGATGGGAGTGAGAACAGATGGTCATTTAGAAAACTGAGATTTGCGAGTGTCCCGGTTTGGGCTAAAACTTCCT
>NW_010448122.1:0-740 GCF_000710305.1 Buceros rhinoceros silvestris | reverse complement strand
CAATTCCAATTATTCCTGCAGGAGTAAGGAGGCACTAAAGGCTCATTAAACGCAGCAAACTACTTCACAGGTACAATAGCGAACTAGCACAAGTCACCTTTGACAAGGCTTTGTGGGCTGTTATGAAAATCAAATATGTATGATTTTAAGAGTAAGAATAAGCACGTGTCACAGGTAATTGCACATACAGTCTGTGTTAATAAAACAAGAAATAGGTAAAATCCTCATTGCTGTTCTGAGAATTGCGGTAGACTGTATCAGGCACTGTCACCTCTAGGCACATCTGTGATGGTTCACAGCTGGCTGAACAATTTTATTACTCTTACCAAGTCTGAGAATTTTTAAATGTACATACAAATTATCTCCCCCCCCACCTCCGCCCAGAGAATAATAGAAAAATCTTCAAAAGTCTTAAAATAATGTCATTAAATTTTTGACCTTTTATCTCTCCATGTCCCAGTTTTTCCATCATCTCCTAAATTATGTCAACTTTACTTCGCAGGAATGTTGAAGGGTTTTAATAATAGATAGGAAGTGTGCTGAGATCCTTGGCTGGAGGATGCTCTCTAAATATAAAGCGTTATGGTTAATAATGCAGATCTAAGTCGTGACGTGAATTACGATGAGTGCCGTGAGCCAAGCCCAGAGCTTTCCAAGCAAGCTCTGTGGTAAAATATGCCTGAAATTTACTTTTGAGCTCTGAGTGGAAAACTGTGTGTTCACTGAGCACGGGCAGAGGT
>NW_010448121.1:0-741 GCF_000710305.1 Buceros rhinoceros silvestris | reverse complement strand
ACAATAAAAAGAGCTGTAGCACTGGGTTTAAATGATCACGATTTAGAAGTATTTTTTCCTAATCTTGATACTGTTGCTTTTTGCATTTATGGCTTCATTTTCTCTTTTGATTGGTTTGAACTTTGAGGTTTTTTTTCTATTACTGTATTGGAGGTTCTCTGTTAGGTACCCCAAATGTAAGGTTTATTTGTTTTATACTATTTCCTGAATTTGCTTAAAGTAATATCACTTACTATAGTTTCTGGAATTGTCCACACACCATGAGGCAGCAGAGTTGAAAGTGCAGTTCACTCTAAGACAGTTCTGGACAGAGGCCTTTCTTTATCCCTATCCCCAAATGCCCAAACTACTTTCTCTAAGTTGTTTTGAGTCTGCTGGCAATCTAAGAACATCCATTCTGCCTGATGTTTTCTGGTCACCATCCTTAAAATATTTGGCCTAACACACACTCATTTTCTCCTCCCGCAGCCACTATCCATAAAGCACCTGTTACTACCTCTTCAGTGTTCGCAAAACACCCTGGTGTATTAGAGAACAGGGAATTTGGAGTCTTATAGCATCTATAAAATAATCATACTCTGACACTGTAAAAGAGAAAACAAAAGAAACCCCCTACAACTGCAAACCACTGAAATAAGAGATCATGAAACCAAAGCCTACAGTATAGGAGGAAAAAAAGTATTTCTGCAATATTATCATGTCAACACAGCGCTACAGCTCTTTTTATTGTGCATGGAGTGG
>NW_010448120.1:0-739 GCF_000710305.1 Buceros rhinoceros silvestris | reverse complement strand
AAAAAAAAAAAAATCCCACTTCATATCTCCTGCAGTGAGTACTGCACAAGAAAATCAACAAATGAAGACAAGTATGGGAAGTAGCCGGAGGTTTGGCCTGCTATGGCAGAATTTTTTCCTTTCTAATAGCTATTTTCTATATACAGTTTTCAGGGTTTGTTTTTTAATTACTTTTCCAGAAGAAAGATAAAAATGGGAGACCTGAAAAAGGTTAATATGATCTATGTTTTCAGCTATGGTAAGCGAAGGTCAATTTAAAACTCCTGCTTGTTTTCTCCCCGTCTGTGATGTTCCCTGGGGTTTCTAAAAGTTACTGTTTTAGCAGAAATGCTGGCAGCTAAAAGCTGCATGGGCATTAGCTTTCTTTCTACAAGTAGGTGAATTGTAAAGAAAACAGAAATGGAACTGCTTCTTGAGATTCTAGACCAAACTTCAGCTCAGCCACGTTCTTTGACTTGTCATGTTTATTTTCCATGAATGTTTAAGTAGCTGAGATTAACTAGATCAAACAGGTAGGAAAGTAAAATGTCATAGAAAAGATTATCAAAGATTTTTGATAGGATTACAATGTTTGTAATTCATGTCCAATTCATTGGTTATTGTGCTGAAAACACATGAAGTGACCCACAGTGAGGTGGTGTGCTGTACCTCTGAGACTGTAATGGAACAATCCTGTGTTCGAGGAAGAAGGAAACGTGCAGATATATGTGCTGAATTTGGCTGGAATAGAGTTAATTTT
>NW_010448119.1:0-743 GCF_000710305.1 Buceros rhinoceros silvestris | reverse complement strand
CCCCCCGTTCGGGGCTTTGGGGTGGGCGAGGGTGGAAATGCCAGAGCTGATACGAAATTCGCCCAGTTTGGGGGGAAATTTGCCCAATTTGGGGGTAATTTGGGGGAAAATTTCCCCAATTTATGGCTTTTGGGGGGGCTGAGAGTGGGAATTCTCAAGCAAATTTAAAATTTGCCCAATTTGGGGGGAAATTTCCCCAATTTAGAGCTTTTGGGGAGGGGTGAGGGCAGAAATTATGGAGTGGATTTGAAATTTGGCCAATTTGGTGGGAAATTCGCCCAATTTAAGGCTTGGGGGGGGGCTAAGAGCAGAAATTACAGTCCAAATTCAAAATTTGCCCAAATTGGTAGGAAATTTGACCCATTTATAACTTTTTGGGGGAAAAGGGAGGAAATTCTGAAGCAGATTGGGAATTTGCTAAATTTGGTGGGAAATTTGCCCAATTTGGGGGTGGTTTGGTGGGAAATTTCCCCAATTTAGGACTTTTTCAGGGCCGAGAGCAGAAATCCTGAAGCAAATTTGAAATTTGCCCAATTTGGGGGGAAAATTGCCCAATTTGGGTGGGAATTTGTCAGATTTACGTTTTTTGGGGAGCCGAGAGTGGAAATCTGAAGCGGATTTGAAATTTGCTAAATTTGGTGGGAAATCTCCCCCATTTAGGGCAACTTGGTGGGGAATTTGCCCAGTTTGGTGGGAAATTTGCCGAATTAGGGGGCAATTTGGCGCTCAACCCCTTAAGCTCC
>NW_010448118.1:0-744 GCF_000710305.1 Buceros rhinoceros silvestris | reverse complement strand
GGGGCTCGCACAGCGCCGCGGAGGAGCCGCAGCCTGCGGGGCGCAGCCCGCTTGGTCCCGCTCCTCATTTTATACCTGTTGTCTTTCTGATAGCCGTTTCCTGTGCTAAACTGCCACGTAGCGATACTGTACATAGTCCAAAGCGGCTCTGTTGCCTCTGCCCTTCCCCAGCCCCCAGGTGGTGGCTGCAATTTCACGGGATCTAAAAGAATCCTCTAGGCACAGTCTACTTTTCCGTTGTGCCGTGACACTGGTGTAATACAGCGAGTTGTGCGATGCTAACAGCGCACCAGGCATCCCGCTGAAGGAGCTTGAGTTGCTATGGAAATGGAAAACACCTTTATGTGAAACCATGGGGAAATTGCCAGCGGAGGGTAATGAGCGTACCCCAGGCTTCAGCCTCAGCCAAACGATTTGTCTGTTTAATGACTGTATCTGCAAGGAAAGTGTTTTGAAGCGTGAAGGTGGCTCTGTGTCTTCCTCCCCACCCACGCTCATAGTCTACGGCAGGTGAATCGACTGCTGAGTTGAAAAAGATGCTGAATCTATAGAAAAACACGGATCTAGTTTTGAGCTGAGGTGAGTAATGTGCAGTTTCAGAGGCAGCGCTGCATTTGGAAGAGCTCGGTGTAGGAAACGATTTCTGCTAGATAGACTGATGGACTAGTATTCAAACATGCTCAAAGGGTTCTAATACACAGGTAATCAACGCGCTTTCGGGTTTTTTTAGATGGCTGGAACAGC
>NW_010448117.1:0-737 GCF_000710305.1 Buceros rhinoceros silvestris | reverse complement strand
TCCCAAATCTTCGTCCGTGAAGCCAAGCCATTATAGCTATATATCTAAACCAAAGGCTACTCTACAGTCCACCTAAAAGTGAGACTCTCTTTACAACTGGCGGTCATTTTCCCCTCAGCTCATTATTTTTGCCTTTCTCTTCTGAGTCCTCCACTGGGGTCAGGGAGGGGAGGTCAGTCACAGTGAAACATTGAAACATGGGCCTATTAAGTCTCAATGAAATACGCACAAGAGTTTTTCTTGAAGAGTTGTGACCAAAGATACATGTAAGTGGCAATGTTCACATTTGGACATACGCTGTCTCAGAGCATTAAGAGACTTCATCTACAACGAGGTTCTCCAGTGCTGCTTTCCTCTGCTATAGCTATTCAGATATTTAGAAAGAACCACTTACCTTCACATACTGCATCCCGTGCAAGTTCTTTTACGACACTGGGATTTCCTGAGAGCCGAGAAATGTATTCCAGATTTCAAAATGACAATACCCTTGTTTTAAGATGAGATGTTCAGAGCTAAGGTTTTCAAGTGAAAAAACATTTTACTTTTTGCATTTTCCTTAGGCCGTATTTCAGTTTGAGCTTAACACTTGGGTTTTTTATTTGCAAACGTATATTTAAATACTTGCTGTGGGACCTCAGTCAGAAATTTAAACAACGGAAACAAATTAAGATTGTTATTGTTTCCATCCCCAAGTCATAATCATAGAATCTGTTAAGGGTCGAGGGACTGAGGTAAAA
>NW_010448116.1:0-738 GCF_000710305.1 Buceros rhinoceros silvestris | reverse complement strand
CGGTGTACCAACAAGAGCCAGGTGACCAAGTCAGTTAGCACTGAGAGGAATTAAGAAAGCAAATGTGCACGGAACACGTTCAGTGGTGCATTTCACCAGAGGCTTCCATGGTTTCAAACTGCTCTTTTTGCATTGTCTCTTATGATCTCTTTTGCTGAAATCTTGCTCTATATAGAACACATTTTCTATTTCAAATATACTGCACAAGAGCCATTCCAGCAGCTGTAAAGTCTCGCTTAGGGAATTGTTCCAAAGCTGACGAAAGGTGAAAGGTGCTGAAAAGTGAAATCTTAAAATACTCTCAAGCTGGGGAGGTCATTCTGCTTCTGCAGCTGGGCAGTTTAGCACAGGGTTTTATCTTGAGGATAGCATGCGTTCTCCAACCTTTTGCTGTCTTTTCCCTTCTTATTTAGGAAATTAGGATAGTAATTTTATATGCCAAGGTAATTAAATGTAACACAGTGAGCTGTGATGGTGAATTTACAAAATAGGTAATAAAACCAGTGATAAAAGAGTAAGAAACCTCCAATTCTGTGGCATAAATCCAGGCTTAACATGCTTTTCCATCCCATCCTGGGACACCCCCGTTTCCAAACTGTGCTGAAATACATTTTGTCCAGCTCAGCCACAGCGAGAACAATGACAAAGCGTGGTAAAACAGTTCCAGGGCATACAGGGTTGGACAGACCGGTTACCATTCCTTGATGCTCACCACGGACTATCCACTCAGCAGCAAAT
>NW_010448115.1:0-737 GCF_000710305.1 Buceros rhinoceros silvestris | reverse complement strand
AATGAATGTCTGGCTCTGAGTCCAACACACATCCAGCTATGCAGTGCAGGCAAACTAAGCCAGATGTTAAAAATGCCTGTGTGGGTACACAGATAGAAAAGCCTCAGCAGAACTGCAAGCACAGAGTACCTTTAAAGACGAACTTAGCCCTGGCCTGGTAAACCTGGTTCAATGAAGCGTTTTGCCATAAGATTTCTGGGGATGTCTCCAGATCAAGTGTCTGATCTGGGTCTTCATAAAATCATTGGGTTTTAACTGTGGCTTTCAAACTAAACATATTTAAAGGCACTGAGAATTGGCTTTGGAGGGAATGAGAAGAGGATATTAATGCCAGAGAATATAAAGCCTGGAATCTTGATTTAGGAGAGCACTCAAATTTAAACACAAGCCCAAAGCACTTTTCTGCACAGGATGTGTGGGATGAAACCATGCATTACAAAGTACGGCATAATGCTTAGTAGAGTGTGAAATTAATAAGAGAACATGACTATTTAGCAGTTGAAACAAGTGTTTTAATCTTTTAATTCCAGTACTACTAATGGTCTAAAGCTTTGTAGGTTGAAGTGGTTTCTTGCACTCTAGACTCCTTTAGTTTTCTAACCTAAGGAAAGCAAAAAGATGCTAAGGGAAGACAGCAGCACACCTTCTTCTATTAACATTGGCCAAAGCATCTAATCCTGTGTTAACAATCCTGATAAGAGTAAAGAAACATAAAGAGACATGACTAAGCAGAGGAC
>NW_010448114.1:0-738 GCF_000710305.1 Buceros rhinoceros silvestris | reverse complement strand
CGTATTGGCTGCAGGAGATTTTCAGCTTCTCAGTTGCAACAGGGACTTCACAGGTCACTTAGTGCTACCAATGCTTTGGGATCCCACATCCAGAAGAAGAACGGTAATAAATGCCCTTCCTTATAACACACCCAGGGATTTTCAGTTCACTTTGGGATCTTCGATTCTACACAACAGCAAAGCTGCTGTCCTTCCGCTGTCTACAAATTAAAGCTCAATTAGTCTCCAGGGGAGAGTGAGGAAAAGAGGAGAAAATGGCGGGAGGGAAATTGAAAGGTCTAAGCACTTTTTCCCTCTCAGCTGTTTGACCACCACATTTGCATTGTCTTTTTTATTTCTTTCAAGAATGTTTCGGCAGTTCTGTGTTCCAGCTGTAGTGAGCAAGAAGCTGATGCAGCATCTTCGCTGCTGACAAACAATTGGAAGATTTGAGCCAATGAAAACAGCAATGTAAATGTACAATGTGTGTTGGAGAACCAGACACACAGCGATTATGGAAATGAGCCCTTTGGCTGGAGGGCAGGATTTACATAAGGAACAGAAACACTACAGTTTAAATAAAGAGCTCAACAGTATCCCCAGTTGATTGCTGGTGACTATTTTCACTACAAAATTTTTTCCACTTCTGCAGCTCCATTCTGCAGCTACCTCTTAATTTATTTCCTCTCCACTGAGCCCAAGTTCAGTTCTTGCTTCGGTTCAACAGAAAATTGATTTATGAAGCATATCTTAGACCCT
>NW_010448113.1:0-738 GCF_000710305.1 Buceros rhinoceros silvestris | reverse complement strand
CCTTTTGTTTTAACCAGCAGAGGAGGAGGGCAGGCCCCGCAGAAGGGGTCGGAGGCAGGGCCAGTTCCCCTGGCTGCACGAGGAGAGCAGGAACTTGGGTTTTGCACAACAGGAATCTCGGCTTCTGATAAATACCACAGCTGATTCCCTCAGCCAGGGACAGGAACGAGCGCTGACTGCAAGCGATGCTCTTCCGTTTCTTTCTCTTCCAAAAGCGCATCCCAAAGTTCACCAGCTTATCTCGCTCGCAGGAAGCTCGCCAGCTCCCCTTTCAACTGCCTCCCGCCCCTGGCTGTGAAGCTGGCTGGGGCTGCGGGGCCGATGTCTCGTGGACGCGGGGGGAGCAGCGCGCGGTGGCTGAGGTCTCTCTGCAGCCATTTCCAGTGTCACGCTGACCTGCAGTTACTTGGACAGGAAGTTTCCAGCTGCAAGTGTCTTTAATTTGCAGCTCTTTCCTACTCGGTCGGTGCCTGTGAGAGCCTCCTAAACACACCTTTATATTTTTAATGCCCGGTTTCCAGGACACATCTGCGGTGGGAAGGATTCCACAGGCACTCTGGTCAGCTTTGCCTTGCACAGCGAGTGAGCGCTGCTGAAACTGTCCTTGTGCTTCAGCAGTGGGATGCGTAGAGTGGCAGTGGAAGCAGAGCCGAGTGAGCAGCGAGCTGGGGTGACCTGGACAGCCACGCAGACGCTGCTGGCCGCTGGGAAACAGCCGGAGCGGTCCCAGCACGGGCC
>NW_010448112.1:0-728 GCF_000710305.1 Buceros rhinoceros silvestris | reverse complement strand
ATCCAACTCTTCTAGGAGAAGCTCCAGTTGTTTGTGATGGATTATTCATTTCACAAAGCTTTACACTTAAGTACTTTAAAGCATATTCGAAATCTCCGCTGGAAGCAAATTGCCTTGTAGAGCTGCCCTGCACCAGCTGTACATGAGATTAACTGTTAGGCAGCAGCAAAACACAGTGTGTGGGAGTGGTATTACAGTCCTAGGAGTGATCCACGTGGAGAACTGTTACAGGTCAGGTGCACTCCCTGCCCCCTTTCTTTCCTGGGAGGGGAACAAGCTTCAATAAACTATCTCATTCTAAGGAGAGGAGTAACATTTGTTGGTCCAGAAATTCAGTATATGTGTGGTGTTCTCCAGATAGGCCACGCGTCAGAGAGCAGGAAGCTTGTTTATCCTAAAGTGACACTGTGAGTAAGCACTGGAGTCTTGGAGGTCTGAAAAGCGAATATTAGCATTATTCTCACTATTGCTTGTACATGCTTATTCATACATATGCTCTAATTCCCTGCCCAAATAACAGAACAAAAGATATCTGGTCCCTGCACACAGACAGCTGCATTGCTTAGCATATATTTGCATCAGTTTTCCTGCCAAGAGTCCAAGTTTTACTTGAAAGATGGTGCTGGCTTCTCCTGCTGCCTATGAGGGCACCCAGATGGAGAGGTCATCCCTGGTCCTAGATCCTCTGCTGAGGCATGGCAGCATGCGGCTCCCTGCGTGCCTCCTCC
>NW_010448111.1:0-737 GCF_000710305.1 Buceros rhinoceros silvestris | reverse complement strand
ATTAATAAGTATAATGAATTATGAATATATATATAAATATTATAGTTGTTTTATTCAATTATGCTTACCTAAACAGACTTTAAGTTGCAAAAGAAAAAGAGTTAAAGACAGAATGAATTAAGAATCGAAAGCGGCTCAACAGCCCGAACACCACCCAGGTATTACCCTTAATTTGCAGAGTGTCAGCAGTCATCACCGGGGCACAGGGAGGGATGTAGGATCAAGGGGATCAATGCTAAGAAGTTCAAGAGCAGCAGGTCTAACAAGAGATGCTACCTCTCTTTGCATGCTGTACCTAACTTAAACACCTAGGCCACCACAGCTAAGAAGCATAAAAATGTTACAAATTATTTTTCTATAGTACTCTAAATTTCTCTTGAAGACACCTTGGTTTTCTTGAGGCTAAGTCACTTTTCTTCATACATCATGTAGATCTCTGAAGCTGTCATCATGGTCAAGGTGTAGCCAATCAGCTTATGCAATCTTCCTTCAATCCGAACCCATCCAACCTAATCACTGTACTGTCTTCTGAACATCCCCAAGTTTGTTTCCATCTTTTTACGCTCACAAACATTCAGACTACATAACACTCCAGGAACATTTTTGCTAGAAGGACAGAGACGGGGAATAAGACTGATCAGCAAGTACCAAATCACTTTTATTTTACAATTTACTCCTCAAAAATAAAAATGACAGGACAGTATCTCCACAACATCCCACCAAGGTGTCCCGGTTTG
>NW_010448110.1:0-735 GCF_000710305.1 Buceros rhinoceros silvestris | reverse complement strand
GCTCCTTCCTACTGAGCAACTTGCCTTCCATGATGAGCCCGTTTTAGCTACAGAGGAAACATTTGCAATAAGTGATGGGTGAACTCCTCCATGGGCAGGCTCGGGAAGGAAAGGAACCTGGCAGGAAGGAGCTTCGCTGGCCCGATGCTTTTATGGTCCCACTTGCATCACCACTTCCACTGTCGTTTCGTTTGCTGTAAAGTTCATTTATTTCAAATTAGAAGAACAATACATAAGGTGCTCTTCTAAGTCTCTTTCAGAGCTAGGAAGCTTTGCTCCAGTTTATACGCCACGCTTTTGGCAGCAGGTAGACAAAAGCCAGATTAGAGGAAGCAGGAAAGCAGGAAAGAGAAGCAAAACAGGAGACGCTAGACCAAGCTCTTAAGCAGAACAATTATGTGAAAAGACAGAGCAGGGACAAGCTGTATCACAGCTGATGCACCTCCCGTCCACCTCCACAGTCCTAACAACAAAAGAGAAATGTTCTCTTTTTGATCCTGCTCATTTCACTGATCCTTTATTATACCCTGTAGAGTAGAACAGTTTCAATGGGAAGGCACAAGAACACTCCTACCACAAGACAGTTCAACACATACTTAAGATATGAGGGGCAAGAATACTCTTCCAAAGAGTGAGAAACACAAGTTTTAACCCTCCCATGGAGGACCGAAATGGAAGGTAAGCGTCCTGGGTCCTAGCTGAGTGTTCTAACTACTGAGATACTGTATAGAAAGT
>NW_010448109.1:0-735 GCF_000710305.1 Buceros rhinoceros silvestris | reverse complement strand
TTTTTTTTTTTTTTCTTCTCCTCAGAAGTAACTTGCCTAAGTTGTCGGGTAAACCAGACCAAGTGTTTCAGAATGCAAATGTATGATTCATAAACTAAGGTGAAGACAATAAGTGAGAAAGGTAAGGAAATAATGACACTAAAAATACAGCGAATTGAAGTGGGTCTTGATTTTGTAATACCGCACAGACTTCTGTGCTGCTTTAGGGCTGCTTAATATTTACCAGCCGGGAATTTCCTGTCCAGACCTGTTGCAGTATTCATCCTCTCTGCTATGCGAGAAGGATGGCAACATCTAAAATCAGTGCATGCCTTAATACTCTGATACTGAAATGCTTTGATGTCCACGTTTTGGAAATAAAAAATCCCAAGAAAAGACTAAAGCTAAAGCAAGCTAAATAAAGTATTTTATGCGGATAAACTGAAGTCAGTCGAAGGTCTTACTGTATCAAGACAACAACCGAGGTGGAATTCGATAACGGCTGTTAGGTGAAGGGTTTATTGCTGACAAAAAGGAGAGCTGGTGAAGGGACATCTACTTTTTTAGGGAAGAACATGACACATTTTGATTTATGGCCACAGTCCAAAGAGATACTAGGCCCAAATGCTTAATCTTTCAAAAATGATGGAACTACCAGAGCAGCCCTAAGAGGCAAAGGGCAAGTTTACTCTTTCTTAGTGTCATGTTGTTATACCTCACTTCTGGCAACTATACTGAGGATATTGAAAGTGAAAC
>NW_010448108.1:0-736 GCF_000710305.1 Buceros rhinoceros silvestris | reverse complement strand
GGCAATGCCAGTTGGCTCCCCAGCCTTTTGGTCCAACGTTCCTCCAAACTAAACTCCGATGGCTATTTCTAGACAGCTGCTGACCTGCTCTTCGCCCCGCTGGCATTCCCGTTGCGGATTTTACCCGTGCCTTTTTAGAGCCATCTGAAGGCCAGTCCTGCTCCCTTCACTCTCTGCGGTTTTTTTAGCAGGAAGAGAAGCAGCTGTCCTTTTGTTCTTCTGCTTTTTCTGATGGTGACCTGTTTGCTCCTGAATTCTCGCTGGTTTTAACAAGAGCTCTCCTTTCACAGGTGACCCAGGGCCATGGATAACTCTACAGAACAGTTGCTCACATGAAGCAGCTGTCTGTGGTGGCTTACTACATGACACAACTATTTTTTCTGTCATAGCCTACAGCAGATGAGACCTCCAAAGTATTTTTAAATTGTGTAAATCCTTTCAATACTGAAACACTTCCAAAGAGGGCTTTGGGATCTTCTGCCTTCTTGAAGGCTCCTAGTAAAAGCTGCTAAGGAGATTACTGTATTGAAATAGTTAATCTTAAAAACTTTTGGAAAATAAAAGGTTTATCTAATCAACCTCTTAACTTCCACCTTTGATCTTGATTATCTGATGAATTGCTTGGCCAGCAGTTCAGCAAGCCATTCCAGAAGGGAGATAGGGCAAGTCTTAGCTCTCCATCAGGGACGTAGGACATCTTGTTCTACTTCTGCCATGTCAATCTCTGATCCGGCCA
>NW_010448107.1:0-735 GCF_000710305.1 Buceros rhinoceros silvestris | reverse complement strand
AAAAAAAAAAGAATTAAGAAAAATCTTTCAAGGTAAATGTAGGAGCACTCAAATAGAAAAAAAATTGAATTTACACTACACAAGTACTTCTTTAGAAACATGTATGACTTTTTCTAGTCTGATTACAGGAACCAGTCATGTGATGCACGTACTTATCACATTGAGCCATTAATATTTTGCAATCAATCCACTACATAAACACAAACTACAGAAGGCAAACGCTCCAAGTCACTTTTGAAGTAATGCTTTTTGAACAACTTGTACACCTGAAGAAACCTGCCGTCTGATGACCAATATTCTATCCTAGAAAAAGGCACGTCTATCACTCTGTGTGTTTCAAAGCCGTATTTGCTTACTATGTCATGGAAAAGAGAAAGCTTTTCTCGCAATGCTCACGCCAGCTGCACGTGCACCACGTCAAACCATTACTTGCCACAACGTCTAAATCCTGATACTCTTCATGGCTGGAGCACCCAAACCAGTTTGACTGACAGACAGCACCGATGGCTCTCCAACAGCAAGAAGAACCAACACCAACCAGGCCAACAGCACTAAGTTCCACAGTCCGACAGCAGAAGCCCTCTGGCACCAGCAACACCCACAGGGCAGTCCAGGTGCCGTTACCCGTGAGTGACGGTATGGGGACAGAGGCTCATAGGTTTTATGTTATTAATGCTATATCGCTGCTTCCTTTTAAGAGCCCTCCTGCTCCCACTGAGCCAGAGAAGCAGGAAT
>NW_010448106.1:0-736 GCF_000710305.1 Buceros rhinoceros silvestris | reverse complement strand
CAGCTCCCGCTGACTCCCTGCAGTCACACCCTGACACACCTCTGCCCATCCCGACGGTTCAGGAACCCTCCCTTTCTTCTTCCTTATTACACGGTGCAGATAAAGCACAAATATGTGCTGTTTGGATTTAAATTGTTCACAGGCTCCCTGGAGTAAAACCATTTTTAAACACTGACAGTGTTTAAGACGCAGCTAACCAGCACTGCCACCTTTACGCTAGCTTTTAAAAACAGAAATACATTACAGAAAGCTATTTTTATCAAACTTAATTTGGATTATAAATTTCTGTAATAAATAACAGCTCCCCAAGTCACACAGAGTTTTTTTCACCAGGGTGTTTATTATTTTGTCATATTCAGAACACCGCCTTCAAGACAGTAAAATAAACATTATTTTATAGACTATCTCTTAGTAAAAAGCGACACGACTATAAAATAAAGACAAGGGGAGTATTTTCTTACTACCAGACACATACAAAAGATTTTGTGCTCCAAAGACGGAGCATCAGATGTCCGATAAAAGCCTCTGCAGCTGACCACACTCCAGCACCCGCAGCCCCGGGGGCTGGGTGTCAGCGGACAAAGCTCCTGGCAGAGCTGATGGGCTCCTCCCCAGCGCCGAAGCGCCTCAGCAGGGCTGTTCCCTAAGCAGCTGCAATCAGGCCCCAGGGCTGGCAGCCCATTTTTGCAGCAGAACCGTGGCTGTCGGTCCCGGCACCGCCTCAGCGGCATCGCTC
>NW_010448105.1:0-733 GCF_000710305.1 Buceros rhinoceros silvestris | reverse complement strand
GGTTATGAAATTACTCTGCTGCTGGAGAAAATCGGAGTAACTCTGCCACATGGAAAGAACATGTTGGTTGCAAGTAAGTTTAAGGACACGCAATATAGTGTTTTTTAATTAAGAACTCAATGGGATTAATAAATAATGATACAAAATCTTAAATCTGTTCTAAGGTACATAGCACCCATTTTACAAATGAATGAACTGAGCACAGAATTGTGGCATGGTCAAGACAAATTTCAGAAAGATGGATGACTTGTGCAAATGCACTGGACTGGGCCTTGACTGGTCTTGGACCCGTGCCCAGCTCTGCCCTCAACCTCACCTAGAACCACACACACTTCAGTCAACATTGCAAAGTATTTAGATACTTGAAGGTGCAGAGAGGTGACTACTAAAGCTTTGAAAACCCTAGGCAATTATATGCCCTTTACTTTGAACACCCAATCTCAGATGTGGCCTGTACACAAGTGATAAACAGCATAAAGTCCTTCAGACAGTACCTCGTCTACGACTCGAAATTGTCACACCTCAGCAACTGAATCAAAAAAGCTAAGTCAACACTTCCTCACTCCTGGGGACAGTTCATTTTCAGTAACTGACAGAATCTAAGTTGCAGTGATTTAGGGCGCAGTTAGCCATCCACAGGTCTTCTGAAAGTTTCCTTCCCCTTCACCTCCCATGGTCACTAAGAGACTTTTGCACAAATATATGCCCTAGGGTTACAAGAATAAATTCCATC
>NW_010448104.1:0-737 GCF_000710305.1 Buceros rhinoceros silvestris | reverse complement strand
TACAGTCAAGGGGAGGACTGCGACACCTCTGCCAGCCCCAGCTCACTGCCTGTGGTGGCATGACCAGATGCTGTGGAGCTCTTCCCACGTCCATCAGCCTTGAGTCAAACTCAGACCTGGCTGCTATATAGGCAGCCTCGGTCTGTTTGCAGAATCAGTGCCACCTTTGTGCCGTTTTGTCTTGCAGAGGGCCTCCCGCTTTGCCAATCCTCTCTCAGTGCCCCGGGGGTGCATTTTATAAACACGAGGTGCAGAGGTTCCAGCTGTTGTCTCCTGTGGTTCTGCACCAAGGGCTGGGTCAGGTGTTTTGCGTCAGGGAGCAGAGCAAACCCTCACCTCCAGCCTGGGCACACTCCACAGCTGTACTGAGCACGCTGGAGCTCAGCAGTGCGCAAGGGGCAGGCAGTAAACTCGACCCAACCTCCCAGTCCTGCTGGAGCAGAAAAACCCTTCGGTGCTTATGGATAGGCAAAAAAGCGCCGGAGAGTCTCTCCCAGGACAAACCAAGGCCAGCTCTGAACAAGGCTCCCCTTGTTCTTGTGCTTGACGTTCAGCGTTGTTGTCTGCAGGCACATTTAAGGTTTTCTGATTTGTAAACTATGGATTTATTTAGAGCTTTTGATGCCCCTGGGTGGTCCTGGATGAGGAGGATGGGGGTAGTCCCGTGTGCCCAGGAAGCAAGGTCAAGGGAGAAGGTCTGCAGAGTCCTGAAAAACTTCCTTGCTCCAGCTACACAT
>NW_010448103.1:0-737 GCF_000710305.1 Buceros rhinoceros silvestris | reverse complement strand
CGTGAATTAAAAAAAAAAAAAAGGGCTTTTCCCACAGAAGTCCAGCGCCGATCCCCTTCCGTGCCCCGTGCCGAGACGTGATCAGTGACAGATCCAGCTGAAACTGAGAGTGCTCTTCTTCCTCCTCCTCCTCCTGCTGCTGCTGCCGCCGCAGTCCTCCAGCTGCCGCCTTCCCCCTCCCCGCCAAACCTTCCTCCAGGTTAAGAAGCCAGCAAAATGATTACAAAAATAAGAATCATCTGTAGTTTTGGCTCAAGAAACCGACTCTGTCCTACCTCGTCGCTTCACCGACATCCCAGGCTTTAAAAAAAAAAAAGGGAAAGGCAAAAAAGGGAAGGAAAGTACAAAAAATAAAGGAGGAAAAGGGGATAAAAATGGGGGAAATGGGAGGGGGGAAGTGGGATAGAAAGGGAGAAAAAAAGGGGGAAAAATGGGGAAAACGAGAGGGAAAAGGGGGAAAAACCAGGGGGGAAAGAGGTGGGGAAAAAGGAGAAAATGGAAAACCAAGGGGTAAAAAAGGGGAAAAACCAAGGGGGAGAAAAGGGGAAAACAAGGGCGAAAAGGGAAAACCAAAGGGGTAAAAAGGGGAAAAGAGTGGGAAAACAAAGGAAAAAACAAGAAGGAAAAGGGTGAAAAAGAAGCAGGTAAAAAAGGGGAAAACCAAGGGGGGAAGAAAGGGAGGGAAGGGGGGAAAAAACCAAGGGGGCAAAAAAAGGGAGAACAAAAAAAGGAGGAAA
>NW_010448102.1:0-735 GCF_000710305.1 Buceros rhinoceros silvestris | reverse complement strand
TTGTTAAAACCATCTCAAGATAATGGAAAGGCTCCAATGGTTGAATTTGTTCCTTTGACCAGCTCAAGAGGAATCGGGTTTGGCTGTTTGACAGCGTAAGCAGGTAAATTGACCTCAGACCATGGCTGTTGTGTGCTTTTTCACCGAGTCTGTCATGAACTTTGGATGGCAGTAACAACTTGCCGAGCTCAGTCAGTTATCTGCAGTTGCCCAGGTCTTTCTTGCATAACCTGCCACGTTTAATGCCATTAATATGCCTGTGCCACACTAATGCTGCTCCCTCTTCAGAACCGGGGAGTTCTGTGATGCTCTTATGGCACTTGGCCAACTGCATGACTGAACTTAGCTAAATAAAAATCCCTGGGATCCTCTCTAAGAATAACCATCACGTGAGAGCAGGAGTGTTTCCCTGCTTTAGAGCATTAACATGGCAGGTAGGGAACAGCGGCCGCAGCTTAAGGGCTGGGCCGGTATCCCTCGGGCTCACAGGGGTAAGCTGCAAGTCCAGAGGAAGCAGAAGGGGCTGGCACGTAACCTTTAGCTCTCCTTGCTGTCCAGTTTGTCACTGCAGGATGACACAGTGCTTTCAGAATGTGCTGGCTCTGTAATTCAAGCATCTGATAAATATCCTTAGGAAGGAGATGTGAACATGTTCGCTTAACTTCTAGTCTAGTGGTGTTTCATACTGGGCCTTGTCGTACAGCTGAAATTCCTGTTCCTGTGCATTTGAGCAGA
>NW_010448101.1:0-732 GCF_000710305.1 Buceros rhinoceros silvestris | reverse complement strand
CACGTGACAAGGAGAAGACAGATTTCCTTTCTTTCAAAGTCTTCAAATTAAATCAGGCAACTAAACAGTTTTATCTTCTAGCAGATCACTACAGGTGACAAATGTTCTGAAGGGCAAGCTAGGCTTTAAATTTCACCTAGGCAGTTAATTTGCATACAAATAACTGACTAGTCCTTTAATTATCCCGTAGTTCTGTTGCTGATAGACAACAGCGATAGCTCATACTCCCTCGGTTATGTTGGTGTAGCAAGAATAACAAGAAACTTAAAAAAAAAGTATTTTTGTTACTGAAGTCATCACACGCATCTCCGAATTCACACAGGGAACAGATGTACTAAGTAAGAAGATACCATTTATGCACAGTCGCTATTTGGGGTTGAACCGTGCTTAGGAGAAAGTTGCGTAGATCATAAGCCTGCAATCAAGAAAAGTTGCTCTTAATGTGCTGATTCTTTTAGAACCAAGACAAAGCTTTTATATCCTTTAAACACCCACTTTTCTCCTATCAGTCATTATTTTGATTGAAGAGGAGGAAAACCAAAACAAACACCTTATGCAGAAGATATAGAGCTGTTTTGAAGAGCTTCCTTTACAAATGCTCCTCTTGGGACCCAGTCTCTCACACAGAGCAGATCTCTTGTCTGAACCACCCTTCTCTCTGAACAGGTAAGTTCTGATGCTTTTATTGCCTTTTCATCTAATGGGCAGGTTTCTAGCTTGTGTTTAATTAAC
>NW_010448100.1:0-735 GCF_000710305.1 Buceros rhinoceros silvestris | reverse complement strand
GAGAGGGGGGTGTTGGGGTGGAAAGGAAGTCAGCAGAAGGGTCAGCAAGCAAAAAAATAAATATGGGAACAACTGACTTCTACACCAGTTTCAGCCTTATTTTCTATCATTTCCACAATTAATTTTTAAATTCATCACACAAATCAGAGGGCAATGAAGCCATCAATGTTTGCACAAGATCTGAATTTATTTTCCGGTGACATTTCCCTAGCACATCATTCATTTATATAAAAAGTTCTTTTGTGGAAACCATGGTAGAACCCAATCTGTGTGTGTCTCAGCTTCACATTTTACAAGCAGTTCTGCTGGACTTTGTAAGGATAGGAAATAAAAGTGAGGAAAAATTAATGTAAAACCATAACAGTTTCCATACAGTAACATTACTTACTTGTTTCACATTTTCTGCCAAGAACACAACGTAAGCGCTACAAAATCCCAGCTGTGTTATCACTAGGAAAATGTCCACGATATACCTGAGAAAGAAAAAACATACATTATACTTACGATCCAAACAATTAACCCATTTCTACCTAATATGCAAGTACTGCTCCTTTTTACAGTAGTCAAAATGCTAGATTCAAATCCCACGTTCATCTCGCGAGCACTGCAGTGCCAGTTCCTCTTACGGCAAAACAGGGTGGCTTTGTACGTGTTTGTTTTTCAAAGTAACACTGAACCGGTTCTGAAGGGAGCTGGCAAAAGTACTCACCGAGCCACTTTTGAAGATCTACCAAC
>NW_010448099.1:0-735 GCF_000710305.1 Buceros rhinoceros silvestris | reverse complement strand
GCCTCCAAGAAATTACGGCAAACCCGGAGCCAGCAGCGGGGTTAGTTTTCCTGGAACATCTGAATTTCAACTGCGCTTTGCTATTATCCCCTGGAGCATTGGCCCGTCCCTGGAGGGAACAGGCAGGACCTGCTCATGCTTTGCAGCGTGCAGAGCTGCCGTATTTATTAGCATCATTTCGAGAGCACTTGCTTGGTGGCATTTGGTGCCTGAGCCGTGAGGCTGCCCAGCAGTAATTAATGGGGCTCCTTCTACCCCTGAGCTCTGCATTAGGGGATGATCAATTATTGAAGGCGAGTTGTACGTTCCTGAACAACTGAAGGGACTGCTGAGAGTCCAGAAGTGGCTGTCATCTTCTCATTAGGTATTTATTAAATGTAATTTAGCGGCTGTGCCTGCGTGTTAATGGAGTCACAGCAACTCTGCCGGATCGGAGCAGCACCTGCGTGCCAGCTGCCCCAGCACGTGAGCAGGGTCCTCTGCGACGCTGTGGAGACAAGTGCTGCGCTGGGGAGAACTGGGGCTGCCCAAACCTCGTCGTGGTGCTTTAAGGCAGCTACTTGCGAGGGCTGGGAGTGGGCAGGTAGCGCAGCCTCCCGGGAGGCATCCAGAAACGCTTCCAAAACTGCTCAGCTGCTCACTGCTGTCCCGCATGGGACAGCCCAAAGCTGTCCCCATGGTCTGGGCTCCCTCAGTCGCCATCAGCGACGCAGCCTTTCGCTCCAGAAAGCAAAC
>NW_010448098.1:0-718 GCF_000710305.1 Buceros rhinoceros silvestris | reverse complement strand
CTTCTTCCCACTCCCACTGAGGACCAACGCGTCTGGCCTCAGAGGAGGTTTGGCATGACAGATGACAGCAACAGATACTAGCATTGTGAGAAGACTGCAAGCACATCAGCACGTTCTGGTGGCTTCTCATACATGTCTTACAAAACCCTAGAAGAGGATTTGGCTCCCAAAGCTGTCAATTCATTTAACTACTTCCCAAAATAATTTTTAATTCAAAAAAATCAATGGTGAAAGTTCATCTTTCAATGATTTTGAAACCCAACAAAGATAAAAATCAATTGTACCTCCACCACTTTGGTTTCCCTGTTAAATGCTGGCACCAAGATTTTTTTTTTTCTGCTTCCTGCACCACATGCTGTTTAATAGCATGAAAAAAACATTCCACGTTTCTGAGACTAAGCCAATGTTTCATGGGGAGGAGGGTCCACAGCAGTTCTAGAGCAGCAGCCAGTGCTTGCTCTGTGCACCACGTAGTGGCTGGCTTTCTTACACCTCTCTCAAGCTCTTCCCCCTTCATACTGTGCCTGTACCTTCAAACTTTGGGTAAGCTACTCCCTGGCCAGTGGGCTTGCTAACAGGCTAAACTGTGCTGCTCTTGATAATGAAGAATGATTAGGGTTATGTTATATTGCAGTTAGCATATAGGTGGCAGGAGCATGTTGCCCCCTGCATCGACTTCCAATTCCTAAGGGTCTTGCCTTAGGAGAAAAGTGTCAGG
>NW_010448097.1:0-733 GCF_000710305.1 Buceros rhinoceros silvestris | reverse complement strand
ACAAGATCATAAATTTTGCACACAATTTTTCCATTCTGATACCACCCCAGATAATGTCTTCACACTTGTTAAAAAAAAGCATCGCTTTGAGACCTAAATAGCTTCAAACGGCCATATCTGTCCTTTAAGAAGTCCAAAGAACTTTCAAGATGTTCTTTAGGATTCCAAATTAAAACTTGGACTTCTCTGCACTACCCTATGAGCTGTTCCTTGCAGTTCTTAACAGAAATATTGAGTGCATATCACAGAAATATCTAAAACTGAGATATTGAGCGCATATTAAAACAGTTTGTAACTGTTCGAAAAAAGCTGTTGCAGCCAAGTAGGAGCATGGAGCATTAGATTCGTATGCATAGGGACATTAAATACAGCTATGAGTTCAAGTGTAGTTCTGAGTATTCAGAACTTGGCTAGCTTAGTATAAAAAAGGATGCATTAGATAAGCTTGGAAAGTCTTTTAAAATTCCTGTTTTAATGTAGGGTGTTAAATGAATTTCACTTTAGCAAACATTAAAATAATAGCAGAGTGGTTTGGTTTTGACATTCCAAAGTCAGGCAAGGGAAGAATGCTGCTGCTTCCAAAATGTTCGCTGCTCAAATACGGTCAAGAGCTCTTAGGAGGTTATGCCTGTTAATGCAGGAGATCTTCAGCGGGTTGTTAGCATCAGCCAGACTGTGGTGGTATAAAAAGACTGCTGTAGAAGAATTGGTAATCCTACTTGGAAATGGGGGT
>NW_010448096.1:0-731 GCF_000710305.1 Buceros rhinoceros silvestris | reverse complement strand
GTTCAGCAGCTCTAAAGACAGTAGATGTAAAATCCTTAGAGACCAGCCTTACTGGTCAGAGCACAATGATTGTTTTTATGGTGGCTTGAGCTGCTGTCACACCTCAGTGGCAGAGAACCTGTATAATGGAGAGGTGATGACGTCTTGCTGTGTTGGGACTGAGGCCAGTGTCAATGAGCTCCACGATGTCCACCTCCTGGGCTCGCCCCCAGACAAATCGCTGTTACCTGGGAGAAGCACTATAAACTCCTGACTTATTCTGTTTGCCAATTGCTAATATGTTTCTCGAATTAAAGGAGGTGGCCAAGCCCCTGGCCTGGGCTGAGGAGTGGGATCTGGCTCATCACCAAAGGTCAGTGCTCAGAGCTGTGATGGCTAGAGCTTGGTGAGCACAAAGCCTCAAATGTTTACAATGACCAGCAATGGTTTGGCTCAGTTCTGAGCCAGAAAACCCCCCAGTAACAGAGAGTCTGGAGAACATCATCAGCTATCAGTGAGCAGAAGAGGGGTGGGATGGCACTACTTTATTGTTTGTTCCCCTTATCTCTGATGGAGATGGAGACTGTGTCATGCAGGGTGTGAGGGATGCAGGAGCATGATGTGGAAGGAGAAGCCCAGGGTTTGTCTGATGTTTGTGGGCTTCAGAAATGGATGCAGAAGGGATCAAAGATGGAGCCGGGAGTGAATGGCATGGAGCATTCGATCGAGGAGTCTGCCACTGGTTGTCTTTA
>NW_010448095.1:0-731 GCF_000710305.1 Buceros rhinoceros silvestris | reverse complement strand
CTTGGTCACGTTGGCCACAAGCAAGTTGGGAATGAAGAAGAGATCAAGAAACCTACCTCAAGAAAATTATGTACTTTGAACAGCTGCCTCTTAAAACACTTAGATGAAATTATTAAACACAGAATATAGCAGAAACAATTATAAAAATGTGGAGCACGAGATGTCCGTGGTTCATTATTAGAATCTGGATGTATATACACTTTTTTTAACCCAGCAGAGCAGTAGGTGTTGGTACAGTGGTTCTGCCACAGTGGCGGGTGGCCAGCCAGCTCTGGAGAGACATTGCTTACTGCTCGGATGGTAAGTTTTGGAAAGTGAATGTAAACAGATGTATCTAATTTTGATGCCCTATCTGTGAGCTGTCTAGCCCTCGTGTTGGTTTAATTTCATTATCCTATGTGGACACCAAATAAGCCTGGTTTTAAGCCCTTAACTGTATTAGAGTTGCAAAGTTTCTCGCTTCACAGCTGACTGCTTTTGTTGTATTTATTTTTAACTTAATTAGTCTTAAAGTCAAAACTTCCAGTTTATATCATGATCATAATACTTGTCTCTTGTAAAATGTACTGGGTCCCACATAAAGTTTATAAAAGACTGTCACTGCTCTTTTGTCCCCTTTTGTCTGCCCTCATCTGCGTGCACTCATTTGCTGTTTGGGGCATGGAGGACCTGGGGCAATCCAGTCTGTGTTTGGAGGTTCTGATCACTAGGAGGTAGATATTGGGGAGATC
>NW_010448094.1:0-726 GCF_000710305.1 Buceros rhinoceros silvestris | reverse complement strand
CAATTAAATGTGGGGTTAAAGTACATGCAGTACATGGCTACTGTGGCCAGAATGCTCTTTTGTATGCAAAGTTTATGACTGCACCTTCCCTGTTCCTTCCTGCCGTCCCAAGCCTGAAAGCCCTTACACCAATCAATGTCTTTTTTGCCAATGGAATACTTGTGGACAGTGGCTGTTTTCTAGCTTTCTTGCCCATATGCAGATGTGTCAAACAGCTGTGACTCATGTCTTCCTTGGCTATAGCCAAAACTTTAATGGTGTTTTTCTCCCAGTAGGAGAGCTGAGGTAAACTCTCTGCTCTGTGGCCTTATAGTAAGGATTCTTTTGCACAGAGACACAGAGACAGAGAGTTTCATCAGGGCAGATGTCCTTCAAAATCACCTCTGTAGTACCTGTGTGGCTTTTCTTCTGTTCTTTCCCCATTTTAATTCTCTCTCCTATCCCCTGCACACATCCAGGCTACAAGTATGGTCTGCCTACCATACAGATGGTAGCATAGTGCTGAGAAGTCAGAGCAAGCTGTCTTCTAAAGTCTCAACATCCTCAACAGAAGGGAATTTCATGCCTGTCCTCACACCAGATCATAAAACACTTCATGTTTGGCCTTAAATGTAGTTGAAGTCTCACTGTCGTGAGGTGAGCAGCCTTGCAGAAGCTTCTGGCCTGTTGGGCTGAGTGAAATCAGTGCTTCCTGAACATTTTGATGGTTTCCATAGTGTTACAGGT
>NW_010448093.1:0-730 GCF_000710305.1 Buceros rhinoceros silvestris | reverse complement strand
AAAAAAAAAAACCAAACCACAAACCGCAATTACAAAAAGCTATACACAGAAGACCTAAAGGTAAGTAAATTACCCTTATTAATCATTAATATGTTAAAATATAATTCAGAATATGATGGCTTCTTATTTAAACACACTCTTCCATTATGTAGAATTCTGAAAGATTGGTAAATGTTTTCTTTCTCCAACTATCCATGCAAAAAAGGCAAGAGCGTAATTTTAAAGATAACTGGAAAGCTATCTTAAAACCATAAAAACTGTCATGATCTAGTAACCTGATTAAATCCCTTTTTATCCCCCTAAATTCATAGCCACTAGAAGTCCTAGAATGTAGATGTGAAAGAAAAAACTTGAATTAATCTTTTGAGACATGAAAACCTAGAAAGACTGACCACAAATTTAGCTGCAAGCCAATAATTTCTTTCAGTGCTCTACTACACAAAGCTTTTCTTTTTATGTTACAGCCTGCAATGCAAAAATAAATCATAACAGATAGCCTACACACCCAGCTAATTTCTAGAACACGTCTTTTACATGGGTAATCCCCCTACATCATTTGAAACTTCAGCCTACTGAGAATGATTAAGAACCTACAGGTTCTTAATAACATGATAAAAAGCAAAAAGGTGGTGGGTTTTTCCCTACTGAAAGTAACCTACCTATCCTTCCTAAAATAACTTTACTACTGCTCTTATTTGAAAAAAACCAAAACAAAAATTAAAAAAAAAAA
>NW_010448092.1:0-731 GCF_000710305.1 Buceros rhinoceros silvestris | reverse complement strand
GGATGATGATTCTGTGATTCTGATTCTGTGAGTGAAATTTAGATCACATCTAAACAAGGCAGTCTAACTCCATAAGTTCAAATTAAAACAACGCAAACAGCAATTTTTAAGAAGTCAGGTAATCTTTACAGTACAGAGTGGAGGATTTTTCCATTTAAATATGTTCACTATTTTAAGTTCAGCCCATTTTGAAACCTCTACTACACTGTACAAAAGAAGAGTACTATTAGTAAAAACTCTTTTGATTTCCATAGCTTGTGATGGTCATTAACACGTTTTGAGTTGAGAAAAATCAAGCTGCCTGAACAAACAGCTCTGGCTTCCCAGCTCAGACAACAGACTACTCTTACTTACAAGGTAACCAACTGCATTTCAAGCGGGGAAACTGCAGTCCAACCGTATGAAGCAACTATTTTGTGTCTGCTTTGATTAGCAAGAAAATGGCTGCTTTGAAATGTAACACATTGTACTTTAGAGTTAATTCAGTATTTATTCGAAATAGAAAGCATAAATACATCGTTCTGTTTTTCATCTTTTGTCTCAGGCTGTCAGCTCCAACAGACATGACTGATTTGTTTCTATTTTGCGCACATTTTTAAGGATGTCCAGGAAAGCACAAGAGGGACAGAAGGGTTTTATATTACGTAATAAAATAAAACCTGAGATTTGACTACATGAGAAATTAAGAAAAAAAAAAAGACAAGGGAGAAGTTTAAAGACAATTAAGGCAG
>NW_010448091.1:0-722 GCF_000710305.1 Buceros rhinoceros silvestris | reverse complement strand
AAAAAACCCACCAAAACTGCATTATAAAAACCTGCATTATGAAAACCTTAATGTTCATGCAGTGCAGACAACAAAAGGAGCAGCACCTGCCCTTAAACTGTCTAAAAATTACCTTAGCTAAATTTACTTATCCTAATTTTGGAAGTAAATTTTTGTCAGATTGTGATGAACTGTCTTTTGTCTTTTGCAAGTAGGTTTTTTTACAGTGAGTTCCTTGTTGGTGACAACCTTTTATGGGCACCTTTGTGGCAGCGTTTGCTTGTTTGTTAACATAAGGAGAGGATTCAAAGGAGTTGGGTATGAGTTTGACCAGTGATGGGTGGACATTGAAGAATGAAGCTATTGGCTAAACTATTTTACTATTTATTGTTCATTCAAGATAAACTCGTAATTTCATTTATTTCCTCAAGGTGTTATTGTATAGGCAGAATGTAGCAAACACAGAAGTAGTGGTAACATGCTTGAGTTTTTTTAATTAAATATTTAGTTCTTCCCTACAGCAAACTTCCAACATACATCTTTTGTACTTAATATTTGGGTGTGAGATGATCCACCTCTCCGAAACAGGTCCAGAGTAGGCATCTGTGTTTAAGCCTGTAATCCTGATCTTCCTTTGTAGACAAAGTTGAAGAATAGGCACTTCTAGGGTGAAGAACACGTCACCTTTCTGAGATCCCCAAAATACTATGGAAGTGAACTGTGACAGCATTTGATGTGTTAAC
>NW_010448090.1:0-730 GCF_000710305.1 Buceros rhinoceros silvestris | reverse complement strand
TTTTTTCCTTTTTCTTTTTTTTTTAAGTTTAAATTTTAAATATCTTGGAAAAAACTTTTACTTGAATTTCAAGACCTTGTCTTCATTTCGTGCTTATTGAACTTAAAATAGGAGTAAGACTAAAGTGCTGACTCCTGAGATCTCACATATTAAGAATTTAATGGCAGTTTTGCATATAAATTCTATTGCCAAACACAGTAAATCATAGTTATATCCCAATCAGCCATGGTGAAGAACAGTTCTTGTCCATGGTTAATTCAGATTTCTTCTTCCAATATTTTCAGATTGGGACTCATTATATTATAATCGAGTGCTATGCTTAAACTGTTTCAGGGAAAAACACATCCACAAAATACCTCAATCACCCAATGAACTCTGGCAATAAGAAACAAAACAAGAACAAGAAGTGGAAAACAAGGCAAGCAGAATCCATCATGGAAGATGCTGTGTGACAGCTTCCAGTATGTCAGAGAAAAGAAAATGCTCAGGGAAACAGCCTTTTTGTTATGATAATGTAAGTACTGTTCTTGATGATATAGAGTATTTGTCATATCATTTTCACAGAGAGTGAAAGCACATTGAGAGAACGAAAAACTTCTGTTAACGTATCTTATGTTTTCTGTTGTGGGCGGACCCCGGCAGGCCCAGGAAGAAACCTAATTAGCCTAAGTAGAGAGGTATCAGTCAGCAGCAGGAGGTGTGTCATTCAGGAGGAGACAGAGAGGCTGGG
>NW_010448089.1:0-728 GCF_000710305.1 Buceros rhinoceros silvestris | reverse complement strand
GGAAGTGCAAACACTTATCACAAAAGGGTTGTTTCAGGAACCTGAAGGACAATTGGGATCTGAGGCAAGTGGGCATGAGCAGGACATGAACATGGTTTGCAAGTCTTTCATATGGTTTGGAACTGGAGGTTCTCCAGATCAACAGATAAGGTGGTGTGTTCATCAGATGCAGGATGCTGCATCTCAGAGGTCACATAAGGTCTGAGCCCTGACAGCCAAACCCCTGCGACGAGGGAGGATGTGCCCAGGTCTCAGAGATTCTCTCCGTAGAACATTTGCCAGTCTGCCCCCAAATCATGGTCTTCAGTTGTCCGCACTCCGCACTTGTGTGGGCTTCCTTCCTATGGGAACTGCAGCGTGGGAAAGAGCAAACGGGCTCCCCTAGACCTTGGCTTTCGATGCAGTCAGGGTGCAGCCAAATATACACTGAGACCCACAAATCCAGAAGGGATCTCAGGATCTGCTTTCACCTACAACATGAAAAATTATCTTGTAGGAGTAAACCTGTTTTTTACAGAACCTGTTGTTCCTTCAGTGATACTGAGATTCAGTTTCTTCTTCCTGGTGGTCTTACCTGTAACAGTTCACTTTAATGCAGGTCGTGTTATGGCCTGAGTGAACTGTGGAAGTTTCTCCAAATCCTCAATGTGTGCTTTACCTCCTGGCTTTGAAAGTGTCCTGTAGTCTTCTTTCTTTTATAATCCATGTGTTATCTTTTATAGTAACTT
>NW_010448088.1:0-729 GCF_000710305.1 Buceros rhinoceros silvestris | reverse complement strand
GTTGGATACAGCTTGTCCTGGGGCTGGAGTGTCATGCAGATACATCCAGGGATGGTGCCCAGGTGCTTCCTTGTGCTGCACCAGCCTTGGAGCACATGCCCTTAGGTCCATGTTTTCATGCAGCGTGATGGAAGTGGCACTTGCACTGCAAATTCTTCACATTCATTAGAAGAGACAAGGAAAATTGCAGTGAAATTAATTTGCAGGGTGCGTTCAGTTCTGTGAATATATTTAATACTGCTCTTGAACAATCCAACAGGTTCTTGAGCTGCCCACAGTTAATTAACTTACCACGGTTTTTGTTATTTGCCTTTTTTTGCTTAGTTTATCTGCCAGCATTAGAAGTTTTCTTACAGTTGTCTTTTGTGACATCCATCCCCTTGCTACCTCCTAAGCAGCTTTTGCTGCGCTTGAGGAACATCTCATTACAGATGTTCCTCTCCCAGCTTGTTTTCATGTAAATAAATCATTCTGTCTCTTCTCAATATCTTTATTCTTCCAGTGGGCCCATTATGCACTTTTTATGTGGAAAATCTGTTGATCCTTTGGCTACTTTGGGTAGATGTGAAAGTTTCTTGATGTGTTGGGCAGTGTGTCCCTACCACTGTGGGGCAGGGAATGAGCTTTCAGCTCCCATGGTACCTGCTCTCAGCACCTTGCAGGGCTCATGCCAGTTTTTTCCCCTCTCTAGAAAGGACCAGCCTGATTTAATTTGTCTGTAAGTGCCGA
>NW_010448087.1:0-729 GCF_000710305.1 Buceros rhinoceros silvestris | reverse complement strand
CCTACTTCTCTCTTAAATGATTTAGTACATCTGAAGGGTGCCTGATTGACAGTCTGGGAGGTGGAATTTTTTTGTGTGTTGTCTTACAGAACAGGTACAGCACAGGAACGACCATGCACGCTGTGTTAAGGTAGTTGTGTGACATGTTTTCTGTGGCACTCAAACCTGCCTTTTCACTGCAGTCCATCAACACAAGCTAATGACAACTATTAGTGTGTAATTTACATGAATTCTTCTTAAGAATCATCTGAAATTACTATATTACATAATTTTAAAATCAGTATTCCAAGTTTGCCTGCTTGTTTTTAATTCTATCTAGTAGTGCATCCATACAAGATTAATTTCTTATTAACAGTTTGCACCCTGGTCTCCCTGTAAAGGGATGAAACCTTTTAAAATTCTTTTTACCATCTTCCTCCCCAAACTTCCTTCAAGGAAAGGTGTCAGGGAGAGTTATTACTGCTGTGTATTTTGTCTCCTGCTGTTACCTGGTGACACTGAATGATTCAAAACCACCTGGATCAGAATGCCTTGGTTTACACTTGCTTTAAAAAACAAATATTTTTTTCAGTTGAAACTTATCTGTAGTTGTGTGCCATTCAGCACAGGGGAACAGTGTCCCGATTGCAACCTAAATGGGTGCTGTTCAGATTTCTGTCATTATAAAATGGCTTGATTTGTTTTTGGTGTCCTCTCTCCTTGTATTGCTTGTCTAGCTCTGCTTTCCCC
>NW_010448086.1:0-726 GCF_000710305.1 Buceros rhinoceros silvestris | reverse complement strand
AGGGATAAAGCCATTTATAAACTGCAAAACCATTCCATAAACACCACAAGCCTTTGGAGAGTCAGCTACGTGTGTGTCACATTTTGGTGCAATATTTCAAACAAATTTTGAAATAAATGGCAAAGAGGGAGAGCCAGTCATTTCAGTAATGTACATGAAAACAACTCACATTAAAAAATCAAACGCTCTTGCATAATAAACGGTATCCAGGATCTTCAATCTCAGGAACGCTCATTAAAACTTTGCAATTTTCCCACACTGCAGTCTGTCAAGTTCAGTAGTTTTATGCATAGTAATATCCTGGGGCTATAAACCTTTTCTAAAATTTTCATAGTTTGTGTGAACTAGAATGTATTATTTTTCCCCTTGATAGACCTCTCTCAATTTCTCTTTATTGTAACAGAAACATAGATCTTCCTGTTAATTTCCCATCTGTTAGCTGTAGTAAAGCATAACATTATAATCAGATCAATTTACTGCAAATGTATCACATTTTATTTTCTTTTTACTGAATGGTTAAATCACTTTGGAAATTGTTTCCCTTCTCTCAACATCAGTGCTCAAATCTACCTTTTTTATTTAACTTCAGCTGTTGACACCGAGTACAATTAAGAGCTTGAAAAGGGCGAAGTTGTGATGCTTTGGAACTCATCACAAGACTGGAGATAAACAGGAACTGCAATATCTCAAGCGTGGTCAGGACTTTCCAAGCAAATTAAACAGATA
>NW_010448085.1:0-726 GCF_000710305.1 Buceros rhinoceros silvestris | reverse complement strand
TCACAGACAAGAATCTGACTCTTTGGTTTCCCTGAGGAGCAAAGGCGTCTCATGTCTGAGAAGTGTCTTAATTTAATTCTGCTCAGAAATAAGTGCAGCAGAATGATTTTAATCTGAGGCAGTTTTCTCCCAGAACATCTGCTCTGCTTCTACATTCTTTATGAAGAAAATGTGTAAAGCATTATCTTCACCACCCAGATATTTACGCCTGTATGCTGTAGGACCAGATATTTAATCGGTGTGTCCAGCAACGGACATATCATCGGAACCTAGAAGAGCTCACAGCCCATTCCTCTGCTTCATCGTCTAGCCTAGAGGAAAGACTTTGCAAGCGAAAAGGACTGTTTTGCAGTCCTGTTCAACTCATTATCTCTGTAGGGAAGCTTTTGGATCCCCTCGTGCTTTTCTTGTTACTCACCTCCTTCTGGGGAATAGACAGTAAAGCAAAGAGACCAAGCCTGCAATGCTTACTGCAGATGGCTCCTATACTAACTAAGTTCAGCAAAAAGAGGCCAGTAGTTTGTACAATGATTTAGAGCACCCAGAAAATCAGCCTAATTGACTGATTAAATTTAATTCTGATTACATTGGGCCATCAGACACGCAGTGCAGGTCTTTTCAAAATTCAGTACTTTCCTGGAAGAGGCAAAATGTTGGTGACATTAGGAGGAATTAAGAATATTCATAAACTGGGAACATTCCATGTTGGAGCAAGCTAAAATGCAA
>NW_010448084.1:0-723 GCF_000710305.1 Buceros rhinoceros silvestris | reverse complement strand
AGATTTACTAAGATTAGCAGTAAGAGATTAAAGCTGTTGATGCCGAATGTGCTCTGCCCCTCTCTTCAGAAGTGCTCTATGGCACCTGCAGAGCTGTGTGGTGTTTGGTGGGTGAGGGCAAAGGGCTTAACTAGTGCACTCCCTCTAGCATATTTGGATGTGCAGGACTGCTCAAATGAGATATCAACCACTGTCTTGCCCTTCCAGGCAATTCTAACCTAACACTTGGCAGGCAGTGGGTCAGGTTTGTTTCCCCGTACCGAAAGTCAGGGTTAAACCAGACAGCGCTGTAAGCGGTAGCAGCAGTATTCTGCTCTGTAAAATCTGCTCTTGCTCTTGTAGATAGACCTGGATGATGTGATAACAGCAAACCCTGAGTTGGCAGAACTACGGGCTGCAGATGTGAAAGAGAACATTCCTGTGCAAGAGAATGTAAAGGTACAGGTAAGTGCTTTGAAGTGACTTAGTCTCTCGTAAGGTGCTACAGTGCCAAAAGCATGTCTTGTTATAAATAATACCCTCAGTCTTAAAGTTTGAGGTGTCTAACTTAGCTTTTCTATCTCATAATTAGACTTTGGTCAGCAATTCTTGCTGTATCAACGTTGTCTTGAAGTGCTGGGCTAGATGTCTGCAGCTTACTGCAATGACTTAAGTGTTCCTTGCCTTTCAGAAAAAGAAGCATGGAAAAACCTCTTCAAAAATTCCTGCTCCACGGGAAGGTGA
>NW_010448083.1:0-728 GCF_000710305.1 Buceros rhinoceros silvestris | reverse complement strand
ATATATCAAAGTATGTTTTCATAAGCTTTGCTCAGTGACACCAGACAGGACATTACGGTGCAGGTGGCAAACTGCACTTGTAAAGCACATCGGTTTACCAGTGGAGAAAGCTGGTGAATACAGTGTCAGCTGTGATTGCCTTCACTGCAAATGATCCTGCTGATTGAATGCTGAGTTTGCCCCCTGTAATACTTGCTGTGTTAGAAAGCTGGTTGCAGTGCAGGTCATTGGAGGAAGGCTCCAAGTCATTATCTAGGGAATCCGACGTTCATGTAACTTGCAGTTATTTTAAGTCCATCTGTGCTTCTATTGCTTGTATAACAGTGTTCTGGGTCCTTGAATTTGTTCTATCTCTTGCTTTGGTCCTGATTAGGTGCTTGTTTTGTTTTAATTCTTCAAGGGCTTTTAATAAACTTTTGAAAAGTTCTAGGTGAGATGTGGATGTGGGTGTTTTCTGAAGTGGTTGAGCTTAAAGGAGTCTTAACTGGTCAGCTTTGGGCTTTCTGACAAAATTTAGCAAATGATTTACAAAATGTTATTCTCTGTTTCAGAAAGAAATGCCAAGCCATGTATCTGTGGCTGGGTAAAAAGCAGTATTCAGTGGAAAAGGCATAGAACTGCTTTTCCTGTTTCAGCTGCAAAAACTGTAGCAACCAAAGTTCCTAATGTCTTTTTTTTTTTTTTTTTTTTGTGTCTCGGGCTTTTTTTTCACCCACAAACACATCCAT
>NW_010448082.1:0-727 GCF_000710305.1 Buceros rhinoceros silvestris | reverse complement strand
CATGTGGCTGCACAAACACCCTTCCAATCCCGATTTACTCCAAAGGTCAGGAGAGACACAGGAGCAGACTGATAACCCCCCTCCTGCAGCTCAGAGGAAATCATACAAGGCAACCCTGTTTGTCAACCAGTGCAGGATTAGTAGCAGCAGGAAAATATCTTCTGAAGCAGATCCAAGGGATTTGGATGGTGTTAAAAGCTGTGTTTACTTCCACAAAAATGGAGAACAAGGATCAGGAGAAGGACGAAGCGACACCTCACCTTCACAGCAAACAGCAGGCAGGACTTGCAGCCCCAAGGACCTGCTAGCCCCTACCACAGTGCAGTGCTCTTTCCTTGGAAGATACCACCCCAAATCACATTTTTGGACTCTACAGCCTCATTTTGGCCAGCCCATTGCCCTGGGGACCCTGATCGAGGTCACAGTTCTGGCGTAGTGACCCCCTGCCCATGAAGAGGGGGGTCCACATGCACTGCAGCTGGTGCCTGTGCTCCCCTCCCACTAGGGCTTTTCACAAGGGAGGCTGGGAAGCCACATCCCTTGGTGCAGGGCACCAGGAAAGTCCCAGCTGGGGGAACCGAGATGCAGGGAAAATCTAGAAGCATGGCTCTGGAGTGGACCACAGCCTCCTGAGCAGGAACACAAGCTTCACCAAAGATGCTCCAGGGCTCCATATTTTCTCTGCTCGCCTGTCTCCTTTAACTTAGTCCACATTAAATTGCTCAAC
>NW_010448081.1:0-728 GCF_000710305.1 Buceros rhinoceros silvestris | reverse complement strand
TTTTTTTTTAACTTGCAGCCAGTAACATATTTACAAAGCTTAACTATTATAGTTGTGCATACTTTACAGTTTATACTACGCATTGCTAAGCATGAAATAATTCTGGGTTTATAATATCAGAACTGACCCGCACAACATTTAGAACAACTGACCTCCTCAGGGAGTCTTGCTGTCTTTCACTCTTTCAGAAAAAGAGATAGTTTGAAGGGAAAGGAGACTTGAGGAAGCCTAAGGTTAATTTACATAGTGGTAGGTGTATGAAACGTCTGAGGAATTTATAATGTTAAATTTCTGGCAGGAATGGATTAATAGAGGAGCAAGTGGTGAAAGGAGTGTGATTAATAGTTTCACATGACTAATTCATTACGCTGCATATGATGCTGTTACATATTGCCTTGCAGGTTCTCTTGGAACACTGGCACATTTTGTATTCCAAAGAAAATGCTGCGCCATGCGGTTTGCTGCTGCAGTTGCTGCGCATACCAGCAGTGACACGTACTGCCTGGTACCTGGGAACTTTTACTTTCCCTCATCCTCTTACAGTGATGCTGCTGGAGATACAGTCACTTCCCAGGAACACCTTAATCTATCAAAACTTCGGACCAAGAGTATTTTCACATATGTGCTAACATCTTGCACTCAAGAGCCAACACGCATGTGATAGAGGAGCAGGCACTAACAAAACACCAGGACACCAGTTTTCATTTAATCCTAATTCACCACATGAA
>NW_010448080.1:0-728 GCF_000710305.1 Buceros rhinoceros silvestris | reverse complement strand
CCAGCGTCCATAACAGTGTACTGCAACATATTTGGGTTGGAATTCTTATCCTTTTCTTATGGTTTTCTTTAGATCATAAATTTCTACCTCTTTAATTTTTTTGCATATGAGTTCAAGAAAAGTTGCTCAGTGAGTTCACTTTCTCAGTTCAGCCGTCTCATTCTGCTTGTCTGTGGCTGCAATTCAAGGATTTTTACGATTTGCGGAGCTGCCCAAAAAATCAACTGGTGAAGTGGATCAGATAACCTCATGTAATAAATCCTTTTTAGCTCTAATATCAGCACTTTTAATTTCTCATGGTTATAATTAATTTAATTATTATATTTAAATTTATTCTGCACTTTTGAATATCCACTATACACACACTGAAAATACAAGCCTAAAGTTAAACTCCCTGAAAACTATAACAAATTAATTTTTGTAGTATTTTCACAGTGATTGATTTTGCTGTTGATTTGCTTCAGAGTACATGCATTATTGCATACCATTTTATAATCTTTGGTTTAAACGACATTACAGCTAGATTAAGAAAAATAGTTGAATTATTAATTCAGATTTAGTGGTTAAAATTTTAACTAAAAACAGTTTGCTTGTAGCAACTGCTCAAGCTCCAAGTATAAATGAAGCTTATTAATACTACTGTGGTGGGCTGATCCTGGCTAGATGGCAGGTGCCCATGAAAGCTGTTCTATCATTTTCCCTCCTCAGCTGGACAGAGGAGACAAAAT
>NW_010448079.1:0-729 GCF_000710305.1 Buceros rhinoceros silvestris | reverse complement strand
GCAGCTTCACGCCGCGGTGGGCTGGGAGGGGTGAGCGGCTTTGCGCTGGCCGGACTGGCTCAGCCGGGCAGCACTGGCCCAAAGTCCCTGCCCGGGTGCCTGTGCCACAGCCTGGCATTCCCGTCATCCTGCCCTGTGGGGCCGGGAGATGAGAGCCTGGCCCCCAGGGTGCTGCAGGGATCAGCAGGGTGGTCTTGGGGGTGTCAGGATGCAGCTTGCAGCCCTGTGCAAGAGGAGCGCAGCTCCGTGGGGGTGGCCCTCATAGCCCTTAGGGGGCCCGAGACCAGGGAGGGGGCAAAGCCTCCCCGGTCCTCCAGACGGGGCTCCATTAAAGCCATCAGCCAGTAACAGGGAGCAAAGGAGGTCTGGTCTGGTTTGAACCTCCTTGGACCCTTCCTGTCCCAGTGGCTCGCCTGGGGCAGAGACACCATGGTGTGCCCAAGTCCCCTGGCCTTCAGGGAGCTCCTGCAGCTCCAGAGCTGGCAGCACCCAGCACCCTGCTGCGCTCCTTGCTCAGGAAGGATCTGAGCGGGGCTGGCATTGTCACCACCTGCCCTCGGTGCAGGAAGAACCACTTTGTCCCGGCCCTGCGGCAGCTGGGGTGGCTGTGCCGCGCGGAGGAGGTGAGGAGGAGGAGGAATAGCCATTCCTGGGTGAGAGCAGGAGGCATCGCTGCCCAAGAGGAGGATTTTGCAGAGTCCTCTGGAGAGGGGCCCGGGGCCCTGGCGA
>NW_010448078.1:0-728 GCF_000710305.1 Buceros rhinoceros silvestris | reverse complement strand
GTTTTTTTTTTTTTAATAGTGCCCGTTGCCATCACTTCTACATATTGGACTGGATCCCATTTGTGATGTGACCCTGGTAATCTAGTGCAGAAACCCTGCTCTTGGGCCCGGTGTCTGATGTTGCAGCTTCGTTTCCATGTAACAGTGCTGCTGGCTTAATGGATAGAACCCACGTACTTGAGTCTGTAAGCAATTCTTATGTGTTTTGGGAGGAAAAAAAATCAAAGTCGTCCTCCAAGGCCAGCTTTGGCATTCTGTAAAAATGAGATGGAAGGGAACTATTTCCCTCTGTATTGGACTGCCGCGTTTAATGATGGTACAGCTCCCAGAAGAGACGTACTCCTGGGTCCTACAAGTGGGATCCTGCACATTTTTAGACTGCACAGATCTGCCAGTTTGGGATTATTTATGTGGTCCAGAAAAGCTCTCAACTTCTGGTAGAAACCACCCGTGTATATATCAGTGGTATTTTAGTAAAGAACTTCCACGGGTCCTTTTTAAGATATTGGTTGGTAAATACCTATTATTGTCCTGCGCCCCCCCTCAGCTGGCCCTGCAAGGAGACGTGTATAGCAGGGATTTCCTTCTCTGAGCAGATGGCTGTTCCGTGGAAGGGAGAATTTAAAATTTATTGATATTTTTTGAGATGTTCTGCACAGACGAGGGACCAAAGGATTGCTCTTCACTCTGATTACTACACAGAGCACATTTTAGCAGGGAGAAAGAGT
>NW_010448077.1:0-714 GCF_000710305.1 Buceros rhinoceros silvestris | reverse complement strand
GGTATTTTGCTGAGAACTGGCAGGCGTTTTAAAACACGGGGCCAAAGGTGCTCTGGGCTGGATTCCCTTAAACGCTTGCAGGGGGATTGGGAAAAGGCACCTCTGGGGTGGTAATGCCGGGTGGGCTGCAGGGGGCAGGCTGGGTGAGAGCAGCTATGATGCTGCTCTTTCTGCACCTCCATCACCTGCGCTCCCACCTGCGGGAGCTTGTTGGGGGGACATACGACGACTAAAATCCCCGTTTCCAAAGGGTTATTCCTCCATCCCCAAAAGAGGCCTTTACGAGATGGATTTTAAAGATGCCAAGTCTGGGTGTTGGCCTTGTGGGTCTCGGTAATTCAGAGCAGCAGTGTTTGTGAGTACAGGTATGTTTTATGGCAGCAAGTTACGCTTCCAACTCAAGGCCGTTTACAGCTTTTCTGCTGCTGTTGCTGTGTGACACCTGGTGTGGCTGCTTCAGCCAAATGACCTCCTGGTTCTCGGAGGAGTTTGGTGGAGAGGTGGCAGTTGCTTCAATCTGGATGCTCAGTGTGAAGTTTGCTGGCTTTCTCTACTCTTCCAGCCGGCTGATTTCTCGGTGAATAAATCACGGTGCGGGCCCTGGGAAGTCAGCCTGTTGGAGGTGTGTGTTGGGAACGTGTCTGGGCAGGTTTGCGAGAAGATGCTGCTTGTCTGTGGTGTTAGTGGAGGGGAAGGCATGTCCTGGTGGGGCGG
>NW_010448076.1:0-722 GCF_000710305.1 Buceros rhinoceros silvestris | reverse complement strand
TGCTTGAAATGTAAATGTGAGTGTTTAGCAGAGCCTTGTTGTGAACGCTAGGGAGGGGTTTGTTCTAAACTGTACCTGTGAAAGTAGGTGGGATCATTCAAACAGCTGTTCCTGGGCATGCAGATTGCCAGCGCACTATGAAACGTGTCATTCAACCCTTAGGTGCCGATGAAGAAAACCTACGGGTGCTAATGTTCCCGTCTGGCACCTGGGAAAAAGACACATTTGAAAGCAGAGTCTGTAATCCTGTGCGGTCTTTTGCACGTCCGTGTTTTGGCTGTTGTTGTCCTGGCAGTTTCTGCAGATCCCAGGGAACAGCTACTGAGTGCAGATGTATTTCCAGTAGATGCATTTCTTTATACTTATTCAATAGTTCTTTCAAAAGATCTTGGAACAAAGTTTTTTTTTCTCTGACGTACGATTTGGTCCCACTTTCACATGAGACTTCAGTCTGCTGAGCCCGGTTGAGCTTTCCAGTAGCAGAACTAATTCATTGCGTGCCTGAGCTCAAACTCTCCTCTAAGTGCAGGTGCCATGCACGGCTCTTCTGGGATTTGTATCCTGGTGTTTTATATTCCTCCTACACGTATAATAAATACTTAATAGTTCAATATTTCAGGAATAGCACCTCATTTTCACTCTTGGTCTCCACCTTCCCCTTCCCTGGTTCTTCCCTGTCCTGCCATTTCTCTTCTCCCGAGGCGCATCTTTCAAGGCAGCGG
>NW_010448075.1:0-723 GCF_000710305.1 Buceros rhinoceros silvestris | reverse complement strand
GATTTATATTCTTTCTTAGCAAAATACTTCAGATGAAGGAACAGAACAGTTCAATCAATATCAGTGCTTTATGTGGTACGCAAAATACATCTTTGTACAAAAATGGCTGCAGAAATACATTTCTTTAATAGCATTTCACGTCACTTTGTACAGTAAAAGATGGAAAAGGTTTTTAAAAATAAAGATTCAGGGGTTTGTGTCGACACTTCATCAAACTTGACATTGTTCTGATTTTTTCAAAACCATTTTTGTCTTGGTAAGAACATTTTACTTCTGCTTTTCCTCTAAGAATGTAGGACTGGTAGCTGGGAGTTTGGGGTTTTTTCCCAGAAGAGAGTAATTTCTTCCCTTTGACCTTTATTCTCACGCTACTGTGGAGTTTTAGATCTTACCTTTTACACTGGTAACATAATGAAGATATTTCTTAAAAATGAATAGGCCACAGTGCAAAAACTTGGTGTTCAGAGATTACGGATATTAACAAAGAAAGTCTGTTGATCCAAGTTTTTTCTCTCTCAGAGAAATCAACAGAGAGATAAGCAGGCCTGGGTAAATAAATGTTAGGATATATAACAAAAAGTAAAGCAACTAATCTTCTCCTTACTAACAATTTGTGAATGATAACTGTGCTTTTCTGTCACTCACCTTTACTTTGAGGAGCAAATCTAAGCAGTAATATGGAATAATCATAAAAATCCTTGTCCATCTACAGTTTTATTCTGA
>NW_010448074.1:0-727 GCF_000710305.1 Buceros rhinoceros silvestris | reverse complement strand
TGCATAATTTAACTGTAAGCAGGGCAGTAGTAAGAAACTGCTGTCAGAGCTTTCTTTTACATACAGGATTACCAATGCTTTTGTAAACCTGAACACAGGCGGCATTGGTGTCCTAGGAAGGTGCACTAAGAGCTTCATCTCTGCACCATTTTATGTGTGTAGATCATTTGCTGTATGCTCCAGTGGTTATGAGCATGCGTATTTCTCACGGGGAGTTCATGCAGTCTGAACTGTGTTCTACGTTAGAGTAACTCAGTGTAATGTGGTCCAGCCTGTGCCCAAAGGCCAGCTGGCTGCTGTTCGTTCCAAGGAGGCTAGTAGTACCCCAAACACTTACATGCTGCTTTTCTCTGGCACCTGCATTCAGAAGCTGCTAAGACTATGTGGAAGGAAGAGGTGATGCTGAAAGCGTCTCTTTGAGAAGACTCTAAGGATGGAGGAACAGGGTATTCCTGATCTGAGATGTGGCTCCTACATCTGGTAGAGACATTTCAGTCCTTTCATGCATGGCTTAGTCATGCTGGTGTAACTGCATCTGTTTGGCAGGGATGGCTTCTCCATTATGAACAAACAGTGTTGACTAAGCCTAGAAAGATCTTGCGGATAAAACAGACCTGATAGCATGCCTCATAATGTGAGAGGGAGAGGCTCAATTTCTTCACATCCACACTGGTTTACTTGAAACTGGAAATAGGGTGGCATAGAAGAAAATGTGAAAAAAAAAAAA
>NW_010448073.1:0-726 GCF_000710305.1 Buceros rhinoceros silvestris | reverse complement strand
TGAGTCACTTTTTCTCATCCATACTTAGTATATGCTGGTATATGGCCTTGAACTTTTTTCACGGTAACGAGTAGTTCTAGATTGTCCTTTAACAAGTACTTTTGTTAATCCATGGTTTTATTTCCTCTCCATTTTTTGCCTGTCTAAAACTATTATTGATTTAAATTCTGCTTTTGCTTTCTGCCTTTTCTACATTATTTTTGTTTATTCTTAGTTAGTATTCAGCTATAAACAGAAGTAATCTTTTAATTCACAGTGGAGACCCTGGTGTTCTTATGGCATTTTGTCCATATGTGTAGGTATATGTGAAAGCTTTTTTCCTTTTTGCCTTTCCATTGCTTTTTTTTCCTCCCCAATTGAAAGTAATTTAATTAGCTGTTTTGTATCCTTTTAGATTTTAATACCTCCTTACCAAAAATCATTACTGTAGGAAACTTACTATCTTGTTTGGTTTTCCCCAGTACTGTGATTATATCAAAATACCTCAAATTTTTTTTTCTTTTTGCTCTCATGATTTTAACATCTATACAGAATTCTTAAGTTCTTGTTGATTATCTGAGATTTCATTATGTAGAACTCGCAATATAAAGATTGGGTAGCTTTAGAGAAGCTGTGCCTGTTTCCTTTACCAATTAAACTGGAATTCTTGCCATAGGTTTTGTTATGTGGCACAAATCTTTGTTTTATAAACCTTTTGTTCTCAGATCCTTTTTGGTCAGTGTTTGT
>NW_010448072.1:0-725 GCF_000710305.1 Buceros rhinoceros silvestris | reverse complement strand
TTTTTTTTCTGCTCAGGAAGGTGATTTCTCACTGACATATACTCTGTGGCAACACTGTCATGGTTACTGGTCTGTTTGAGGAGTCTAGTATAACTCATTGCCCTGTGAACAGGAATTTCACAGAGGATGTGTCTAGGCTCACTGTTACAAAACTACTCTATACTCTACTGCCTTCTGGAAGCAGATTCTTTTCTACCCAGGTTTTCTTGCTAAAGGAATGATCTGATTTAGCTGAGACTGATGTCTGCATATGAACCTACTTGCACAGTGTGTAGATGACAGGGAGACAAGTACTTTGGAGCTAAACCAGAAATGACTCAACCTCATAGCATAGATCCACCCTCACAATTTTTTTCTAAGGATTTTCTAAGGATTCAGGGACTCAGATCAGGCTTAGACCAACTCTCAGTGATAACAAAACATACAGGATAAACAAGAATCATAAATTAGTGTGTTCTGTTTTGCTGTATACATGACGTCGTTTTGACTTTCAGCAGTTATCTAGATTTAAAAGGAGCAAGTAGCTGGTCTAACTATGAAAATGAGCAAAAGTTAACTTAATGGAAAACTAAGAGTAGAGACAATGTCTATAAGATTTTTAAACTAAGGATTTCTTGAGTGTTCCCTAATGTGCAATTAACTACCAGATATGAAAGTCTGTGGTCAGCTCACAAACTAAAATAAATGTACGAATTACAATGTGTTTGAAAATTATGCGTGAAGAA
>NW_010448071.1:0-723 GCF_000710305.1 Buceros rhinoceros silvestris | reverse complement strand
TTCTAATTGCAATTTTCAAATTCTTTCCCAAATTTGCTGTTAGGTTGGGAGTTCTTTTATCTTGCACATCTTCTCCCACCCGTGCTGCGCATGAGAACTATAGATATCACAGTGAATGACATCCTTCTCCATTCACATTCAAAAGGAAGAAGTCCAGATATGAGCCGAGCAGACACATTTTGTCACCACACTTCATAGCTTTCCATGCTGGTGTTCATATCTCCCTGACTTTCCTTTCTTTCCCCCCTCCCTTCCTGTGTTTTTCTCTACTTGCTTCACATTCTGATCCAAAGAATAAATCAGGTGGACTGGACTTCATTACTTGGAAGACCACCAATTTACAGACACATGCGAAATACCAGCTTTTCATAACCTCACCATATGCTGCAGAGCTGGTTTTGACAGTTGCGACAAAAGCTTCAGCCCAGAAGAGCCAGAAGAAAATACACCGGGTTCCTGTGGCTCATGCAGACCAGTCTGGTACCCCATCCTGTGGCACCTCTGAGGTCATCTAAGTGGTGGAGTGCACATGAAGTTGCGTCTCAAAGCACAGCCAACATCCTCTTCGTGGCTGCAAGCACGCTCAAGAGAGATGACACATTAGCAGAGAAAATGTAAGGGTCTAAGGTGGATCTAAGTTGTGTCTACAGTGACTAAGGAAGGGTTATACAGAAGATAGAACCAGACTCTTTGTCTATGAGGACAGGCTGAGAGAGTTGGGGG
>NW_010448070.1:0-725 GCF_000710305.1 Buceros rhinoceros silvestris | reverse complement strand
CCACCTTGACTTCAATGCTCAGACTTTATCTTACCAATACAACGGGGGCTTGGAACTCATATTACAGAAGAAGATTCACGTAACTTCTACACGTCTATTTATATTTCCCCCTCAAACAACAAAGCTATTTTTATTTTTAGAAGTAAAAACGTTGTTCTTTTAAAGAAAAGTCCATGGAACTTGAAATGAAATATATAAAAGTAGTTGATTTCCCAGCTGCTTAACAGTTCTGCGGGTTGTTATAAAAAATTACTTTTCCAGTAGCCAAGATCATGAAGAGTTTCTTTTCAAGCCTTTGAATTATTCTCCGAGAATTAATCACTTTTAATAAAAATAAAACTTCTTTTTAATTGGTAGAACTACAGTTTTCTCTTTTTTGGTCACTTGAGCAAGTGGCAGGCTCCCATGACTCCCACCACTGCTGGTTCTTGCTTTTCTTTAAGGCAAGTTCTGACACTTTAAAAGCACTACTGTTTAATAAATTAGGATTTTTATTAAATGACTTAACAAAATACTAAGTTTTCATAATTTTTAAACCTGCTGTTGAAAAAGAGAGGTGCTAGTGGAAAAAGAGGCTGGCTTAGCGCAGACCACCGACTAGCCATGCTAGTCTGGACAGGCACACTGACCAAACTCTCTCTCTGCCATTGTAGCAGAGAGTAGCTCTTGGTTCTTGCAAGAACCTCCTGGAGTTGCCTCTCATCCCTTGACACACGTTAGAGGTG
>NW_010448069.1:0-723 GCF_000710305.1 Buceros rhinoceros silvestris | reverse complement strand
GCTTGAAGACTTGACCTTGTTGCACGCTGATGGAAAAGGGACCTACTCCCTGTTCGGCAGGACGGGGTCAAAACAGTGGATCTCCTTGGCCAAGCCGTCCCACAACACGGCCAGAGATGGATTTAGGGTAAAAAGAACCTCTGGAGGTTGCTCAAGGCACGTCCCTGGGTAGTAGCAAGTTCTCTCATCCAAGGTTGTGGATCCAGAGCCCAGTGGTACGTTTCGCAGTGTGGTGCGCGCACATGATACACGTACGTTGCTGGTGCAAATTTACGCAACTCTAAGTAACATTTGTCCCTCTCTTCCTTTACCCTCAACAGCATTAACCACTACGCCCTCTCTCGCACCCCAGCTTAGGGAGCGGTGTTTTAAGATGCTGTCTTCTACCCCTCTTCGCACTTCCAGAAGCACACCAGTGCCGTACCCACTCATGAAACACCAACCCACGTTTGTGTGATCATCCTTCAGTAACTTTGCTGGGAGCCCAGGGGAATTGTCCGGGTTGAGAGTGAAGGACAAAGAATTTGAGAGGAGACGTGAAGCGAGCAGGTCATTGTCTAGTGACCTGTCCTTATTGCTCTGGTGAAAGCAGCCAGGAGACCTCTGCCCAATCACACACCGCATTTCAGACACCGAGGGCAACCCGGCTTTCCAGTCTCCAGAAATAAAGATACAAACCACTCAGGGACTCCGTCCAGAAAGCAGCTCAGACGCGCAGCAGAA
>NW_010448068.1:0-724 GCF_000710305.1 Buceros rhinoceros silvestris | reverse complement strand
TCCTTCTTTCTTCTGTGCCAGTCTTACTAAATGAATTTTTCTTTAAAACAAATGAGTCTTACTTGTTTCCGTCTTATAAGTTAAGAATAAAAGTGAACAAGAAAGAAAAGCCCAAGTCCTTTAAAGTGTCTTGTAGGGTATGTTTACTTTAGCATTTGTAAACAAGTTTGTATTACAAGAACATTTTTGAAGTAAATCTCCCAGCTGTACCCACATCCTACATAAAATTTGCATTGTGGAGAAGACTTGGATGATGCGAGCGGGATTTCCCATGGAGGAAACTCAGTCAGAAAACACTCTCCACACATGTAAATAATGGGCTCCAGTCAATGATTTTCAGTCTGTGAGTTTATATAAACTAGAGTAAAACCATCAAAACCCAGGTAGTGTATGTAGTGGGTCCTCTGTGGCTACAGTTTTCAGAGATTTGTTGCCTTTGCTGATTGCTAGTATAGACGTAGCCATAGTCATTTGAAGTTTCATGAAAAGATACCACAATTCATCCAGCTTGGTTACATTATGTTACATAATATTTGCTTTTAAATGTATACAATTTACATAAATTTTATGCCATGGAGGTTTTAGGAGGTGTATATTATGAGATATAGCTAGATCATAGATAGATCAATAGATAGACAGGTTGGCCAATACATTTATTTTGCCACTGATGTTGCTACTCTTTCATGGGCACCGCCTTGTCATGGGGAAAGAGCTTGCATGCCCT
>NW_010448067.1:0-723 GCF_000710305.1 Buceros rhinoceros silvestris | reverse complement strand
TGTAACAGGTATCTTCTGAGCACTTGCAGATAACACACATCAGAAACTGTGCCCCTGGAAATGCAGGAGGAGGAACCTGTAGTTTCCTGTGGCTGGTACCTGTCTAGCTGTTCGTGGAGGTCTGGCTTCTCAGATCCAACCCTGCAGTGAAGTGCAGCTGGGTGAGGGCCTTGCAGTCTAAATCTGTTGTGATCTCTGCATTCTCTCACTTCTTGGTTGTAACTCCTGCAAGACATCTCTATGTTGAAGGAGAACAGATGGAGCACAGTTTGGCAGGTTGAGAGGCAACAGCAGATCTCTGAGTAATTTGAGAGAAATGGCATGCTGGAAGGTCTGATATAAATACACACTAATCAGTTTTTGCCTATTTTGGGATTTCACAGGAGATCAATAGATTGTCAAGAGCATTTAAACTGGTAACTGTGAAGCAAAGAAGAGCCTGTGAACTGAAAGGTCAAGATAGGGGAGTACTTGCAAACTCTGATTTTTGAAGTGACTCAGTTAGTTTAGAAATAACATTTTACTGGACATGTTATACCTGGAATTGAGGTGAGGTACAATGAAGAGGGTAAATTAGTCCACTTTCCTCTTGTATAGATGCTCCAAAGCAGAACTGCACAGTCTGATTGGCAGTGGGCAGGGGATGTTCGACACCAGAGATAAGTTGAGCTCCAGGTAATAATGTGAGCTCCAATTCTTACCTCATTTCTGGGGGTTCATCTC
>NW_010448066.1:0-725 GCF_000710305.1 Buceros rhinoceros silvestris | reverse complement strand
GTGGGAAGTGATATATTACCGCGGAACTTTTAATCTACTAGAGGTGGAAAGATGGTCCATTAGCATCCCCTTCCTTAAAAAACTGGAAATAAAAAGTTACACGCGCGAGGGCTTTAACCTAGCGACAGAAAAAAAAAAAAAAAGACACGAAAAAACTTGCCCCCAAATCCTTAACAACCCCCCTTCGGTACCGGGTATTTGTTAAATTGACGCGGCACAGATTTCTCGATTACCGCTGCTGAGCGTGACTGAAAGGCGCCGTGAGAGCCGGCAGGATCCCGCCCACGGCGCTCATTCTTCTCCGGCTTAATTTATGCCACGCGATTCTGTATTGGGGAAATCAAGCAGAAATCTCCTTTTTCTGCTTTTTTCCCCCCTCTCCCTCTCTCTTTCAGATGCTGGGCTAACGGGGAGACTGTTTAACTTAAGTGTTTCTATAGGAGGCTGTTGTAGTTTAACTCCTGCCCACCAGTAGCTGAGGCGAACAAAGGAGAGACTCGAGGTCTAACTATTCATCCATTCTCTGCACTTTAATTTTCATTGATTTCGAAGACAAGGGGAGCCCTTAGGGATTCTCGCTGAAGGGGGATGACACGCCTTTAGACGCGATCAGCCCCCCAGCCAGCCATCTGCTCCCAACCAAATGGCGCTTTTTCGCTCCCAACCGCGTGTCTCCGCACCGCGCTCGTCCGCCGCCCCCCGCGCCGCCCCCGCGGTGTTAACCG
>NW_010448065.1:0-724 GCF_000710305.1 Buceros rhinoceros silvestris | reverse complement strand
GCTGGCATGGTGGGCGAAGGTTTTGGAAGCAGAGGGGGAAGTGTCTCACTGTATCTAGGGCAGCGTTGCAGGCTCCAGCCTTCCTGCGGGGAGAGAAATCCAAGTTCTTCCCTGGGAAAGCTGGTTGCGTGGGGCTGGGAGAAGCCCCCTGTGTCGCTGGGCAAGGGGATGGAGTGGTACGGGGTGTCTGTGCACCCTGTTTTGGAGCTGCTGCGAGGGGATGTCCATCCAAGGGAGGCCCAGGAGGTGCTGGGCAGCGGGAGGGTGCCCTGTGCCAGGCTGGAGATGCCCCCAACCAGCTCCACTTCTGCAGCCAGGGTGGGGAAATCATCTCCCCCAGTCACTGGGCGGAGACCTCGGATCTCTTGCTTGTGTGACCATGACCTTGTTTGATCCCAGCTGTACCCTAAACTGGTATAGCTGCTGATGGATGGGAATCGGGGAGTAGTCCTCCGCTGGATCCTCCATTCCCTTAACGGCTCCCACAGCAGACTGCCCGGGGACACTGGTGCAGCTGCCCTGGTGCCAGGCACCGTCCAGGGCACAGGACGGCGCCTTTCGGGCAGCAAACCAAGCTGCTGAGAAACTGAGCCATCATGATTTCCATTGTGGAGAAGGAAGTCCAAAGATTGATTTATTGCTGATCACCTTGGGAGGTCAGCACAAAGCTGCGGGTTGATTTTTAATTTTTTCAATTTTTTTTTTTTTTTTTTTTTGCATCGCC
>NW_010448064.1:0-722 GCF_000710305.1 Buceros rhinoceros silvestris | reverse complement strand
CCTTCAAAAAATCACCTTCACCACGGGAAGAAGTCAGTGGTTCTTGAGAAAAATATCGAAAGGTCCTGTGCCTTCAATTAACTGCCTCTGTCCGCACTAATTGCTGCTGGATATACTTCACACTGGTGCAGGAGAATTGAGCAAAATGTGGCTAATGAGGAGGGACATAGAAGGAAGAATGAAGCAACCATGTTCTATGCTAGATTTTGAAAAAAAGGAAGGAAAGAAGGAAGCCACATGCTTGTAACATACCATATATGTCTACGATCTTCTCTGAGACAGAAAGGGTGAGAGATGTAAAAAATCTGTAATGAGGTTTCATTAGTCAGAATCAGATGTCAGCCTGTGATCTGATCAGAGCCACACCAAAAATAACTCAGCTGCTGCTCACTAAGCTAGTTTCAATCTCAGCATTTCACTTCGTATTCAACCCTGGCAATACGAACACGGCCAAGTGCTGCACACCAGCTGAGTGAGCAGCGGGTCACCAACAGCTAGAAGGGAGGTCACTTCTCCAGACACTCTGAACAGGCCTAAAGCAGCCGCCTGGTTAAATCCTTCAACAGAAATCGGAAGGACAAAACACCGAGGACCAGTAGCTGAGGAAAAGGAGGAAAATTCCCTTTGGGAATGTGTGAGACAACAGAGGCAAGCACAAGAAAAAGCTTCGTGAAGAGCAGGTTTCCAAGAGGAGCTGCAGAGCTGATCCAAGGGCCTTGGAA
>NW_010448063.1:0-723 GCF_000710305.1 Buceros rhinoceros silvestris | reverse complement strand
CACACACACACAGACACCGTGACGTGACGTTGTGCATGGATGCACTGACCTGCACAGGAAGCCTGGAGTCTCCGCTTCTTCTGAGGCTTTTACTAACAAACACCCGATACACTGAGTGTGCTAGGGAAGGGGCACTACAGCGAGTACTGGTATTCCTTTAAATGTTAGTTTGAGGATAAATGAAAAAAAAAAGAATCTAGAAATAAGCTGTTTCTTTTTCCCACAGCAGCTTTTAACAGTAGCAGATTTTAATAGTTCCTACACAGAAGCACATCAGCAATAATGTCAGTTTGTTTACCAGCATCGTACCTTAACGGTCTAGTCTGTAGCGTAGTAGTGAGGCAGCCAGTGACGGGGATGGGGCGGCTTGCTTCCCAACCGGGAGGAGAGAGGATTAAGGACTAAAAATATTTTTTATTGACATTAAGCTTTTACCATGTCTCTAGTCGATGTGGTAATGAGTTTTCGTTACAGCAGTCGGTACTTTTATTCTTTAGCCTTTGTGAGAATGACTTGTTTGGACAGGCCTGTGCTGAGAGCGAAGGCGGCTTTTCTAAACGCCAGTTTGCCAGATCAGGCTTAATGGTTGTAATGGCGTTAAAAAGAAAGACAGCCTATCTATCGTTACAACCAAATCTGATCAGCTAGCTCATGACACTGGGCCAAGGCGGTGCTGACTGATAGGAGAGGATGGCTTTGGGTTCGCTGGTGCTGCGGGGGGGG
>NW_010448062.1:0-704 GCF_000710305.1 Buceros rhinoceros silvestris | reverse complement strand
AGGAGTTGTCTGGGGTACTCATCTTCCACTAGAAATGCAAACATTTGTCTTCAAATAGGACGAACAGCTGTCTGGAATGTGCTTCTGCCACTGCGTGGACTTACCACTGCTCTTAGAGAAGCACCTGCTTTTTCAGCAGATAAACCTGAGCGAGTCAAGCCTCTCTGTTTGCCTTGAGCCACTCAGCCGAAGGATCTGGCCTTTTTTACCTCAGGAGCTGGGCTGAAGTCTGAGGGTGATATGCTTTGCTGTCGGTCTCCAGGATCTTCTGATTTATAAAATAAGCGTTAGTTAAGGTCTCTTAGTTAAGGTCTCCTGGCAAGCTCTTTAATTTAACTGTGTTAAAGAGATCTGCAGTATGAATAGTGACATTCAGTTAAAGACCTCATGACAAGCTGGAAGGACAAGTAAAGCTATGCAAGACCAGACATACTGGAGAGATGTGCTGAAGAGGGAGATTGCCCTTGTGCGTGGGTCTTCAGATTGGCATAAAAGAAGGCGAATTCTTATGAGTACCGTAGCAGTTTCCGGAGTCCTTGAACAGTGTGAGACGTGCAAACCAAGGTATGTGGGGGGTGGAGATAGGAAAATAAAGAGACTGAGGAGAACATGGTGTGTATGACTTGCTGAAGGTCATGGGAAGGGTCAGTCACAGAACTTGCCCAACCCCTAACATGCGACTTTACTACTTTGCTGAAGGGTTA
>NW_010448061.1:0-718 GCF_000710305.1 Buceros rhinoceros silvestris | reverse complement strand
GGGGGGGGAGGGAAGGGGCTTCAGAGGGAGAGAATAATGTGGGCAAGAAACTTTTGTGAGAAGAGAGTCATCTAGTACCTCCATAACCACCATCTATGACGAAACTAATCTGAGATAAGATTAACTTCTGGAGTGTGTGTTTAAAAAATATGTAAATAATGGAAGACTTGTAAAATGCACAAAGGGGAAAACCCGTAAGTGGTGCCGTGATCACAGAACTTGCCCTCGGGATCAAAGCAGATTCCAGATGCAGGCACATGGTGAATAAAAGAGACAATGAACTTTCTTTTGGAGCAGCCTCATGTTTTGAAAATGGGATGAAAAAAGAGGGGAAAAAACAAGTTCCCCTCATTCGGTTAACGTATTTTTCTGGGAAAAAAAGTTAAGCAGCATTTCTGTGTCACCCTGGCATGCACAGATCTGTATAGCGCACACGCAGAGTAAAGGCTGGTAATTGAAAACCGTCCTGGCAGTAGCGCAGTTTTCCTTTGAGACCGAGGAAAGCAACGCGAAGTGTCGTCTGTTCGTAGTCTGGGTGAGCACCGTCTTTACACCGATACTGAGCTACATTCTGATGCTATTAGCATCTCTGTGCCCCTGATTAACTTCAGTACAACTCAGACCAGAACGTCCGTCACCTCTGGTTTAAACAGGGGGTTTGGCTGGTGGCACTGTGGGTGGCTCTGTCGGGCCAGCCAGTCTCTGTCGCTTTGGAGGG
>NW_010448060.1:0-721 GCF_000710305.1 Buceros rhinoceros silvestris | reverse complement strand
GATGAGACTATGGGCTCAAAAACTGTTGACTTGTGAAGAATTTGGGGCAAGATTATTGCTAGGCATTTAACTTAGGCAAGAGTTTTCTTACTTTTACCTCAGAAGGAGTTCTTCTGCATCCTGGTAAATATATATTTAGCAACAGCATCTGCCACATCAAGATACATTTTTACATGTTTAGAGTATTTTTACCATTGGACTTTGAATGCATTGCTGTCTGATTGCATAGTACTGTAACATACTAAAACAAAACAAAAAAACCCACCCAGACTAATTTTTTCATCCTCAACCAAAATAATTTCTTTCAGCAAAAAGATTACCAGCCCCTTAATGATTCACCGCGTGTCCATCTTTTGTGACTAGCAGTCTATAGGAAGTGATTATTCTGTAATGAATGTCAAAAAGCATGTTTTAGCTTAATAGCTCAACATACTCTAACAAAATTTAGTTAGGCATAAATTACACTCTTCAGTAGCCAAAGCAGTAGGCTGTGCAGTATGAAGCAGAATTTAAAGCAATATTTCATAAATCTGTCACTGAAGATTAAAGTAATGTTTAACATACAAATGCCGCTACCAGCTTTCTATGTTTACTTTGCAGAACTTTGAAAATTCAAGCATCTCTCATGCCTTTAACCAAAGCGCCTCACAACCTCACAGAACAAAAACAACCAGAAACTGTCAGTGCAGCTTCTGAAAATCTCCACTCACTGATATTTTTT
>NW_010448059.1:0-721 GCF_000710305.1 Buceros rhinoceros silvestris | reverse complement strand
TTTTAAAAAGAAAGAAATGCTCATTTGAGGGCAATCAACAGAAAAGAATGCAGGAAGCTGCTGATGTGGAAAATTTTCACACCATGCCAAGACAACCTTTTTATCAAGTTTCTTTCTTTAAGGTGTCGCTTTGCAAGGTTCTTGCCTATTGCGTGTTGATGGTAATGTTTTGCTGCTAAAGCTGGAGGAAATGAGGCTGATGAAAATTTTCTGTGTGAAAACCTGTAGAAGTTGACTTCAAACAGCGAAATGTCCGTAAAATGCAAACGTGGCAGAGATGTTCCACAGGAATGTTTCAGCTGTCAGGAATGTGAACTGCGTTGTGAGCGTTTCCCCTCTCAGATTTGCATAGATGAAGATACCTTGATTCAAAACAGAAGGATTTTGATGAACAGATATTAGCTTCAGCCATAGCTGAGTAAAGAGGAAAAAAGGTAGGTCACATTCAAAACAACGGAAACTCAACTGCTTAATTACACGCTATGAATGGTCCTACTCCTTCAGTCAGCAAAGATGGAAAAGTCCTTTGCTAAATGTTATTAGTTCACATGAAACTGTGGTCTTCAAGCCAATGCCAACTGCTTCTGAAATCCTGCAAGCTACACTGCATTTTATTTTCTTCGAATCGTGTTTTAGCCTACAAGTGAAACTTAACTGGGTCAGAATAAAAGGTTTGGATTTGATAAATGAGTCGTCGTGTGTTTTGTGAACTTTTGTTGCC
>NW_010448058.1:0-721 GCF_000710305.1 Buceros rhinoceros silvestris | reverse complement strand
CCCCCTTTGTTCTTACTCACAGGGAAACTGTGGATATGTGGGCTGGAGAAGAGCTGCAGCGCTTCCTAAACTCAGGCTCTGATACAGGTGACCGGTGACGTTCAGTATGACACTTTTTCATGCTTAGTTTCTTCCTGCTGTGAATGCCTTCCCTTGTCCTGCTGTCTTCCACTGTCACCCAGAGGATAAAGAAAGCTGAGAGCAGAGAACCATCAATCCCAGTCCAGTATCGCCTGTGGCTACGCTCGTGGTAGAGTGTATTTATTTTGTTAGCAGAAGTCATTGAACAGTGGTTCTTTAAAGCTGGTCACTTGCTGTCCCTGCTCTTGATGGAGCCAAGAGAGGAGAAATCATGGTGCTCCATCACAGAAAAGGAGGATTCTGCCAAGTGTTTGTGGGAAGAAGCTGGAGAGACGGCAGAGTCGGACCTCTCTGCTGTCACTGCCAAAGCCGGGCTCTGTCAGGGTAAGCTTCTCTTAACTCAGTAGAGTCAGTGCGCTTGGTTGGCAAGAAGGAGACGGCAGAAATTGCAGGAGTCTTCTAAAAAGCCTTGACAGAATCCTCTTACAATGGACACGATTTAATCACAGGAAAACGTGATTTAACGGACCGTCCTGGTTTAATGTAACACCAGTTTGAAACTGCCGTGGTTTCACACGGATGAAGCAAACCAGTCAAGGTCCTCCTCCCCCTGTGCCTCCTGCCCCTCACTCTCCCCCTC
>NW_010448057.1:0-721 GCF_000710305.1 Buceros rhinoceros silvestris | reverse complement strand
AAAAAAAAAAAACTAAACCAAGAAAACAACTCACTTCATTTGATTAAATGCTGTGTTCTAATATGAAAACCAAGAAAAACAAAGCACAAGAGAAATTAAAGATCTTTGCTGAAAAAGGAACATGTTTCCTTTTAATGCTACTCAACAGCAGATACAGATCCTGCTATAACAATGGATCTCGCATTTGTAACACCAGTCAGCTGCTTAGCTAGTGCACAGTCCTAAAGCTTTTCACATTTACTTACTAGTTCTATTTTGTCCAGCATTTCTACATGACTTCATGTTACAGTATTAGACCCAGATTTCTCCATTACTTCTGAATTTAAACTGAACATTGGGACTAAGATACAGCTATTTCCATTATTACTGTATATTTTCAATACTAGGAACATCAGTTCACACATCTTGCTTTAACCTACAAGCCACAGATTGAGTGTAACACTGTTTCATCATCTGGATCCTCTATCACCCTCTGTGTGGGTGTCTGCAGTAACTGCCCGCATTACTAGTTTTTTTCCTTAGACACCACAGTAAAAATAACAAAGGCACAAGTAGATTATAACAACCTGAAAAAAAAAAATCTTTAAAACTCTGTCAAACAGCAGTCTCAGAGCTGTTGCATGTTTGCTTTTGAGAACCTGCTGCTGTAAACTGGCTTCTGGAGCTCAATATCCACATGCAATCTTCCTGGCCTGTATGGGCAATCATAGCACTTCATTGT
>NW_010448056.1:0-720 GCF_000710305.1 Buceros rhinoceros silvestris | reverse complement strand
TAATTCTTCAGCCTGGTTTGTGAGGCCAAGATAATTACTTTTTACTCAGTAGCCAGCTTGTAAGGTATATTCAGTCCCTGTGTTAATCTCCATTAAATTATAGTATTTCCTGAAATTCCTTGAAAACCTTGATTTTTAAATTATGTTTTGCTAATTTAGATTGTTAAATGGGTGCTATGGATAGAAACAGCCTGAAGCTGTAGAAAATGCAAACGACAAATGTTAATTAATCACTAAGCCAGTGGATAGAGTAACGATGCCCAGCAGCAAGTTGCTAATTATTAGAGGGCCTTGTTCACCTCTAAGACATGTCACCGGCTGTAACAGCCTTTAGTTTTGCTTTTACTGTTGGTCAAAGCCACAGAAAAAGAAATAAAAACTTTGCATGAGTGTGGAAGGAAACTAAAAACCGCATTGAACTGCAAGTCCAGAACAAACTCTTATTTAAAAGTAAGAGTTGTGGGTAAGCTTTTCTAAAAGAAGAATGATAGAGACTGGAAACTGCTTCAGTAGATCTGTCTTTCCACGAGGACTGCAGTTACAGAGTGACTGCATATACTGACAGTCTGCTTGCAATTCACAGGCCTATTGATTTTAAGGCAAAGCTTTTATTAATTCATCTTTTCAGGAGCTGCTGCTGAGCGTGTCCTGTCTGTTCAACTCCTGAAGTCCATCCTTTCTTTTTTAAAACCTCTACAACCCACTGCATTAGCAGAGTTC
>NW_010448055.1:0-719 GCF_000710305.1 Buceros rhinoceros silvestris | reverse complement strand
AGACCCTCCCTTTTCCGACCGTTTGGCGGGATGAAGAATGAACTATTTCCTATTTAAATTACATAATACGGACTCAAATTACTCTTGAAATACGGTCTTCATCACAGCTGCTAGGGGTTCCTCTTCTTTTAAGAAGTTCCTGAAACTGCAGCAATATTCCGAAGTTCTACACCACCTTGGAATAAACCAGCTTGGTCTCGGCCTTTTCGATCCCTACAGCAAGCAATATTTGTGTCGGGAGAGTTAGATGGATTGGGTTTTCCTTTGAGGCTAATTCTGCCTGTAACTAAGACCCAGGCTGCACAGGGATGAAAGGAGACGCTAACGGTTAACTCTGAAGAGGAAAGATCAAGAGGTTTGCCATAGATGTTTCACCTTTTCCTCTAAGAATTTTCAGACACTACCCAAGAGCGATCAATCACACCAAACACAGCCTGTGCGAGTCAAACAAGTATGATGAAACTTGAGACAGTTTGGGGAGAACCTGCCAATACAAATGTTGCATTTAACTGTTCTAAAAGACCAAACACTTGAGTTGTTTCTGTGCAACTCACCAGTTAAAATCTGCGTACAGAAAACCCCTACAAGACAGCACACAATTTATATGCAACCAGTGAGCCAAATCCCAGCTGCAGTACCCCAGCACTGCTACCACCCTAGAGGAGCGATTCCCTGTCACCAATGAATTCCAGTTTACTTCAGACTGTTACAAAACTATG
>NW_010448054.1:0-715 GCF_000710305.1 Buceros rhinoceros silvestris | reverse complement strand
AAACGATTGGACTCCAATGACTGAGCTTCCAGTCAAGTCTGATCACCCTTTAGTCCCATTTCAGAAGCACGAATGAGTATTTGGCTTCTGACCTGCAGCCTCATTGTTCACATATGTTTACAGACACACATGGAGAAGAACAGGGATTCAGCTCCAGAGTTACAGCAATCGCATCAGTTCTACTCAACCAAATACATGAAAGAACTTTTCAAGGAAGACAAATATTCACGTTTCTAAGATGGGAAGTGAAAACAGACACAGGTTGGTCCACTTTGGACTAGATTCCAAGCCTCCTGAGTACAAAGCCAATAGCCCTATTAACCAGACCCTTATTTAAAGTACGGCAGACAGAAGTAAACCAGGTCACCTGCTCCCAGATGATCATCAAGTGTCCATCTGGGGTCTGCACTCCAAGCACAACCTGCAGTGCTCCACACTCTGCCAGCACAATTCAGACAGTGAATCTGCATGCAAGGAAGCCGTGCTGGCAAAAACAATGCTATAGTCATCAACACATTCCCTATAACTAAGCCTTCACCATCTGTTACAGCCTGTAAATGCAATGAAAATGAGCATAATTCACAACTCAATCATGTCATAAAAAGTAAAATGTAAGAGTGATGTAACTATGTGTCCTTTACTGTGCTTTCATTTACAAATATTTCAAACACAAATCATGAAAGGACTCTTCTTCCCCAATAGTTATACAAAAAAA
>NW_010448053.1:0-719 GCF_000710305.1 Buceros rhinoceros silvestris | reverse complement strand
ATGGGGGTATGAATGATGTCTTTGACATCTAGAGTTTCCCAGTGTACATTTATGTTTCAGCAGCCTTGATGTTAATTTTCAGTAACAAAAGTAGGAGAACAGCAGGTATTGGATGCATGACTACTTGAAAGGCTTTTGCCATCTCATCCTTAGATAAGCAGAGCTGGACTGTTTTGCCGCTAGCGGTTTTCCTCTCAGATGGTCTTGAAAAGAAAACTCCCATGTTTTGTTTGAAAGGGTTGATCTATGTTTGCTTCAACTTTTTTATAAGAAACAAGTTAGCTGAGTGTACAGTTGCGTAATCTGCAGTGTACACACACAACTTAAACGCTAAACATTGTGCTAAAACAAACTTGCAAAAGAAGTATTTCACTGTGGTGCCAAATCCAGTAAGCCAGTAAGTTTATTTTTCAAGTTTCTAAACCACAAGGTATGGGCCAATGCCTTTACTTCTGTGTTTAAGAACAAAAAAGTCAATGTTAGGAAAAACTTAGTAATTTTGAAATATTTTAGTTTAATATGGTACAAAAAAAAATTCCATATAGTTTACACCGTAAAATACAAAGTTGTTAACTGAAAAAAAAATTGAGAATCTCCATTTTATAAACCAACACTTGTAGTAATCATGATGATTCATTCTTGAAGATTCTTACAGGATCCATCATTGTCGCCGGGCTGTTTCCTGGTAGATTAGATCTGCAATGAAACAAGAAGCAAAC
>NW_010448052.1:0-718 GCF_000710305.1 Buceros rhinoceros silvestris | reverse complement strand
CATTAGCAGTGTAATCCTGAGCAAGAATTTAAGTCCCTTGTTGATCCTCTGACTTGTGACAGCAGAGCCAGCTCCCCTCCTTTCTCCTTCCAGCAAACATCCACCTTGTTGTGCGGGCTGTGCAACGCATGGCAGCAGGCACAGGGGCTTCGGGCTGGACCCTCGGTTTCAGCCTCTTGAGGAGAAGGTGGAGGGGTACCACAAGAGCTGAAATGCCACTTTCCTCTTCTCCACCATCCACAGTGAAGCACTCTTTGGGCCCAGACCATGCCAGCGTTAGTAAACTGGCCCGTGAGCTCTGCTCTGTTTAAAGTCACACCCTGCACACAGGGCTTAGTCTGAACGGAACAGCTTCCAGCTTCGGGGCTGGAGGGGTGAGCAGAAAAGTGCTGCTCACTGTGTGTTTGCATGAAGGGCAGGAGTTAACAGGTAGGTTGCTGTGCATGAAACTATGCTTAATATAAAGTAATCGTATTGCTGTCATACAGAACTAGCTTTAGAGGCATTTATCTAATCTGTAGAGTTGGGGAGAACAATCCTGATGGCAGAGATGAGAAGCCAACGCCTTAAAACTTAGTGCAAAGCAGCTACTGAAGGTAATGTTTTCACCTTCTCCATACTGAGCCTTCCTCCTGCTCTCTGGGATGTGCAAAGGGGCCTGAGTGCCCCATGAATACTGCTAGCAGAGGACGTATAATTCCCCTCTCTTCTGCTGAAG
>NW_010448051.1:0-718 GCF_000710305.1 Buceros rhinoceros silvestris | reverse complement strand
GCTGACAGCGGTAACTACTCCATTAGCTTAAGTGGCACATTCAGCTGTCGTAATGATTCCCAGTCTGCTGCTGACCTATGCAAATATCGATATGAATCCACAAGATGAAAATAGATTTGAAAAACAAAACACCAAGTAAATTGCACACATGCACAGAAATACATTAAAGAACATTATTCATCTCCACAAGCTTAATAACGTTCTTTTAATGTTGTTTTTGTGCTCACTAATGGTTTAAATTTCTCTGGCTCTTGAGCATGGAATTATACGTACCCAAAATAAGACTGGGATTTCAATGAACACCTACCACATCAAAAACTATATAATGGGATGTGAATCCAAAAACTGAACAGAGCTGCAAAATTCATTATTAGCAACTTTGTAATACTGCTGCACAATGTTATAAACTGCTTTGTTCCTCCCAACCTGTCATCTCTGCTCCTGTGTCCAGATTGTTTTATCAAGAATCATGTACTGTACTCCAATCCTTCAATATTGTCCACGTACTCATTGAGGTAACTGTCTTCGCCTGCAAAACCTACTAAATTTTGTTTGTCCTCAGCCTTGTTTAGGCAATCTCAATCCTTAGTACCAAAGTTGTCTCAAAGTCCAACGTGTGTAAGCACAGCAGCTGACTACCATCCCTCTCCAGTGCTAATGGAGCTTTCAATTCCTTTGTTAACCCTTTGGAAATGCCAAGGAGAGATTTAGCATCTCC
>NW_010448050.1:0-718 GCF_000710305.1 Buceros rhinoceros silvestris | reverse complement strand
CAGACCCTGGCTGTGACTGCAGAGGAGCTGCTCCTTCTGCGAGTAAAGAAACCTTGCAGGAAAAAGCACGACTGACTTTGCCTGCACTTGTGCTTTATTCCCATATGTCAGCGTCACCTCCTGCTCCTCGCAGCGCTGCGTTCCTCTGATGTAGGAGACTGCTGGTTAATTGGGATGACTTTACAGCAATTTTTTTTCTTTCCCCTCAGTCCTCGTAGCTAGAGGGAAGGAAGCTGATACACAAACAAAATTCATTGTTGCTTTACCTCTCTGTAAAATTCATGCTTAACGATCTCATCTCTTCCTCAGCGCCGGCTGTGTTTTTACCAGTGTCCTAATCCAAGCCCTGATCTCACTTTCACTTGATGTCTGAGCTCTGATGAGCTGTCACCACTTGATGCTGTCCCTTTTGCTGCTTAGCCTCCATTTAAAAGAAGAGTATTTGACTCTCTTGGTGGCTCTAGACATCAGCTAGAAAGACAGGGTGACTTTACAAGTCTCTTTTAGAGGCGTAGTTTGTATTCGTTGCCCTGCTAATGGAAGATGAGAGCTACTAGCCCCACATTCACAAGGGAAATTATCATCATGTCAAGTTACGGCTGCTGACTCCTGCCAGACAATTCCCTGCCTTATCTTATCTATCTACATTTTTAATGCCATGCTCATCATCATGGCATCTAAGTGCCCTAAAAGTTTTCCATTGCTTCAGAGGAAAGAT
>NW_010448049.1:0-705 GCF_000710305.1 Buceros rhinoceros silvestris | reverse complement strand
CTTTTTTTTTTTTTTTTTACTAGTGGTATATATTTAAGGAGGTAAGTCTGGGAAATATTTACCTGCCCTATCCCCTGTAGAATTCCCTATCAGCTATCTGAGAAGACTGAGCTCTGAATAGCCAAGCTGCTTTCTTTCAGTGAAAGTTGTGCTTAATTTTGGTTTTTTTTCAAAAAGCCACCAAGTCTGCTTGTTGTGGCCTTGCATATAAATTTGTCAAAGCTGCGTTACTGTCAATGAGCCATGCTGTAGCTCCTAGCAGTACTTATTACGTCCTTTTGTTCTGTGCAGGACTAAAATTGTGCTGGAGAATAGCTACACTCCACATCTCAGAAGTAGACCACAGGTTAATGCAAAACTTATGGAGACCTTAGCTTAACTGAAGAATGTTTTAAAATAGTTCAAGCCTGGGAGAAATGGAAAGGGTGATGTTAATAGATCTCATAGATACATCTGCTACAAGCCCCCAAGAAATGGAGGGGTGGCAAGTTTCCAGAGACCAAAGAGTCGTAGGGGGCATCTCGAGCAATGATTAAGTGCTTGTTTTCGGCCTGGATTGTTTAGTGCTTAAAGGTCCAGTTTGCTAATCTGAACAGCTTTCTAAAACTCCTAGGGTAGAGCAAATGGTAGTCGTAAATTCCTATCAATGGCAAAATTTCATCTCACTTCAACAGTCAGGATTTTCCCGTAGTGTGAATTTCTCAA
>NW_010448048.1:0-718 GCF_000710305.1 Buceros rhinoceros silvestris | reverse complement strand
GGGAGCTCATCATAGCCACCGGCGGCGCTTTTGAAGCCGGCCGCCCGCGGCTGTGATTTACACGCTTTCTTGTGATGAAATGCAGCCGGCAAGGGCGCTCTGCTTTCATTCTTGGGGCCACATTACACTTGGTTTATTTTACCTGCCAGCTGAAGCGCAAACAATCTGTCTTGGTTCTGTACATGACCACCCGCTGCCATCACGCGTCTTTATGAAGTGTGGGCCTTTCCCGGGTCAGTCTTGGTCTTGGCAGCTTCACGGGGCATCACGAGTCTCTCAGCAGACTCGCTGCATGACCCAGATGGACGAAATACATCTGGTGGATTGGGTGCACAGCGTGGATGTGCTGCCGGTGTGGATCTCCAGCCTCCATGCGACAGCTGATGCTGGGAAGCGTGTTACTATCACTGGCTTGAGCCTGTCATCTCGCCAGAGCGCGGATGTGATTTATGTGGCCAATCCCTCACCACACAGAACAACTAATGGTGTGAGCGAGGGGAAGGAGCTGAACCACTGGTGGTGAAACGTGCCCATGGTTCCACAGGGAATATCCTAATGTTATTCCCCAGGCTAATGAGCGCATTGATAGGAACCGGATCAGCCTGCAAACTGCCCTCCCTGTGAGTAGCTCCGTTGTTCTCCTGACTCTCCCCTGACTGCCCAGTATGTCAGCACCCGAGTGAGTTATTACACTCAGTTTCTGCACTGGAGAGGTGCT
>NW_010448047.1:0-719 GCF_000710305.1 Buceros rhinoceros silvestris | reverse complement strand
CCGGGCAAACCACCAGCTCTCTGCGGTTCAGGAAAAGAGATAAACTGCCCTTTAATTAAAAGCAGCTCTTCTACCAAGCGAGAAACTCCTCAACTACAGGCACCCTCCATTGGGAAGACGTTCCCCCCTCTGTCTTCTGGTGTTTTCTAAGTCACTTGAGATCTCACATTCTCTGCTGGCACGTGGGCTGCTCCTTTGCTCCAGACGGAGCTCGAGGCCTCGCACAGAAGAGCCGATGTCCAGCGACTTCTCCTTCAGCCCCACCACATCAGGACGCCCCGCAGACTGGAATAAAGCCCAGCGAAGCCTTTCGGCCGGTACCTTTCCCACCAAAGCAAGATCAGAGACGGCTCATAAACGTGCTCATCGGGGACCTGCCGGTGCTACCAGGACATGTTGCAACAGGAATGCTTTTCCCTGCCCTCCTTCCCACCCCGCAGCGGCATCGCAACACAGGGACGGCACACGCTGCTGCCAGGGCTGAACATGGTGTTGTGGGGGCAGCGTGACAGCGACCAGCGGGAGGGGACAGGCAGGAGAGCCCCGGCCTCGCCTGAACACCAGCAGCGGAGGTAATTAGCAGAGATAAAGCTGAGAAACGTGCCAGGTAATGAGACTCCCGGCTCGCTCTCATGTGTCACGGCCTGAGCCAGCACAGGAGCGGTGCCAGCGCGGTGGCCTGTCACCTCCACTCCTGACCCACGGGAACAGAAACAACC
>NW_010448046.1:0-717 GCF_000710305.1 Buceros rhinoceros silvestris | reverse complement strand
GAGGCCCTTCCACATTGATTTTCCACTGGCATGGTATTAACTGCTTCAGAGTCAGAACAACACCTTTTATTAGTTAATAACAGGCTAAAGTGGTGAGGGCAGAAATCTCAATCTAGTGCGCTTCCCGTCCAGCACAGGGTAAATATTTGCTCTTCTCTACATTTGTGCCTCTGGAGTCTTTAACTCCATTTCTGCTAGAGAGCTGCACCATTTCAGAAAGAATCTGCTTCTGGCATTTGAAAGCTACTGACCATTAAATCAATGAGTCAGCTGGCATTTCAGATCCGTAAAGCACAAGCTCTCTTTATTCCAGAGTTACCAGGGAGTACTAATAGCTAAGAACTTACAAGAAGTCTTCAGACATGCAAAAACCATGAAACAAAACAAAACAAAACCCAGACTGTACAAGGAGACCAACTGGACAGAGGTGTGGTCTTTTAGAGTTTATTGTTAAGCTCAGACTAGCATAGTCTTCACTATGCTCTTCTCTCTCCTATGAAATCAGCTCATAAACGTCAACTTGCTTTAAGCTCTCATAAAACAACTGAACAGAGCCTGTCTCTGCACTTTATATGCTGAGCTTCCCAAATGCTTTATAGCATTTGAAGATATACTGGAAGAAATAATTTTACTGAGCACTAAGATGCAACTATTAATGAACTGAAAAGCGGCAACAAACCACAGAAAGCAAGCCTGATTCATGGGGGCTGAACTCCA
>NW_010448045.1:0-717 GCF_000710305.1 Buceros rhinoceros silvestris | reverse complement strand
TTCTCTATCTTCTATCGACATTCCTGCCAGAGAACTGTCTGTTCTGGTATCTAATCCATTTGTTTGTGTATTAAAAATTAATACAGTTCCAATTAAACTCAGTTTTATTTTTTTCGTTCACTAATTTATCTCTTTTTGTGTTTTCATGCTTTAGTTTACGGTCAGTAGATTTAAGCCAAAACAAGATCATAAGCCTGCCTGGACCAATGCACTGGAAATCGTTGAACTTAAGGGAGCTGTTATTTAATCATAATCAAATAGACATCTTGGACTTGAGCGAAAAGGCATGTGCATGGTCTAGGCTAGAAAAGTTGCACGTGTCCCACAACAAGTTAAAAGAGGTAAAGTGTGAGTTTCTACCTAAAGAAAACTAAATCACTTTTCAACTGAATGTGATTTTTCAATGTTCATTTGATTTCCATGTCACCTTTCATATTGTAAATTCTATTAGTAAAATAGTATGTAAGTGCAAATAGTACTTTCTGTGAGTGAAAATCTCCATATTCTATTAATCTTTTCCGTCTGGAATATGTCATATAATCACTTTGTATAATGAGTTGATTATGACATTCTTTGTCTATTAGTGTGGGATATTAGGCCTGTTTATTAAAAATGTTAAACTGCAGCAATGAAAATAATACCTAGTTTGTTTAAATGTTTAACATATTCATGCTCATACTTTTATACTTTTTTTTAACATTTAATTAAAAAAAAAAA
>NW_010448044.1:0-718 GCF_000710305.1 Buceros rhinoceros silvestris | reverse complement strand
CCGTGAAATGCAATTTCCAATGCTCCGGTGGACTCTGCGCTGTCCCCTCCTCCCTGCCCGTGCCGGTACCTGTGCCAGCCCGGCAGCACGGTCTCGGCCGAAGGAGCCGGCACACTAACGGCGGAGGTGGCTCCCAAAAGACACGCTCCATTTCTCAGCCGTTTATCGCGTTTACCCGCAGCCCCCACGGACGGCAGTCGCCTTCCTGCATTATTTAGAGGGCGCAGTCCGAGCCAGGGGGTTTGGGGCTCACTGGCGCCACAAGGCTGCGCGAGCAATCGTGGGACATCCTCCTGCTGGGGCTGGGGGCATGGAAGGCAGCAGGGCCACAGTGCAGCTTCCTGGGGGGTCAGCCAAAAGGGATGATGCTCTTGGACCTGCTAGCTCATGGTGCTCCAGTTGCCATGGCACGCTGGAGAGGATCATCCCCCCAGTCCCCACAGCACAGTCCCCCATCCCTACCCACCAGGTTTCCCTTCTCTCCATCCACTCGGCACCTTTCCACACCACGCCCTTCCCCAAGGGCGGCTGGAACCCCAGGATGATGATGAAGAGGACCCACATGTCCTGGCAATGCCCCCCCCAGAGCAGCCCCTGCCCCTGCCCTGTCCATCCTGACCTCCCCTGGATGCGCAGCCGGGCTGTGGCAGACCCCAACCCCCGACCTCCCCTCCAGCCCCACGTGAGCTGCAGCAGCTCCCCAGTCCTCTCGGGTCGC
>NW_010448043.1:0-716 GCF_000710305.1 Buceros rhinoceros silvestris | reverse complement strand
AGATTAGGTTGTATAATTCTTAACAGCACTTGATCATCAGCTAATTTAACAGAGCAATTCAATGGAATTTTTTACAATCAAAGAGCAAGGGTCACACAAAACTTAGAGCAGGGTTGGATGCACAAATGGAGGTTAAATAAAATCACAATTCTGAACCAAATTGCACATGTGTACAGAGGTTAACCTGTGATTAAAATATCTCTTTTTGAGTATTTAATGAATTACTTTTATGTGATGGAATTTATCAATGGGTGGTTGGTGAACCTCACAAAATCAGGCCTTAGAGTCCTTGCGAAATCGTCAACGGACAATCTTTCAGTCCTCACAATCTACCCCGAGAGGCATTCCAGCTCAGGGGGAGGTACTGGGTCACACAGCCTGCTGTGGTCCCAGAGAGCTCAAAAGGTCCCACTTTGGGATCACTGTTTATAGGATCTTGAGATGATTGGCTTCATTCGGTATTCTCCCTTCCGGCTGCAATTCTTGCTGAGTCATTTTGGTATGCAGTTCAGGCAGCAGGGGACCTGGGTATGGCCAGGGGCTGCCTGGCCACCCTGGCTCCAGGCTCCTGTACTTTCGACCAAGATAAGAGCACAATAGGAGTTTTTCCCAAAGCATGCATGGCTTATCCTGATGTACCATTCAGGTAGCAGATGGCCCATCTGTAGCCAGAGTGCCTGATGCCCAAGTCACTGCACTTGTAACCAAGATAACAG
>NW_010448042.1:0-717 GCF_000710305.1 Buceros rhinoceros silvestris | reverse complement strand
CAGTCGCCCCGCTGCTCAGCGTCGCAGATGGCCGTCTGCAGAGCTGCTATCTGTGGAGAGTAACAGGCAAGAGGGTGGCCAGTGGTGGTACTGAGAGGCATCTCCACCGGCTCGCTCTTGTCCTCCCTTGTTTCTCAGCTAGGAACTACCAGAGCACCTAGGTTTAGGCTGGACACATGTCCAAGGAATTTGGGATGGTGGGGAAGGGACCTGTTGGCTGCACCCTGGGAGGGACAACACAGGAAACACTGGTTTTGTTATAGCGAGACCAACTGGCATCTGCTTATTTGCTAAGTGAGAAACAAATCTGCTTCTTTGTATCGACAGCAGATGAGAAGCTACGAAAATAGGCTTAAGCTGGGGTGGGGGGTTTTTTGCAGCTCAGCAGGGTGGGAGCTGAGGACCGTGAGGATGAAGCCCTTTGCTGGAGAAGTCACACAGCCCATGCAGCTTTCAAGCCTTCGTCCTACCTGTTTCTTCACGTTATCTGACTCGCACTGCAGCTTCTGGATCATCCGGTTCAGCTCGGCTATCTCGCTCTGGTTGTTTCTCAGGTCGTCGCAGAACTTGCCCCTGCTGCTGTGGAGCTCCTCCAGCTATTGCACGGGAAGAGGATGACGTTAATGTGCCCAAATCACCCCTTCCAGGGAAGGTGGCGACTCTCCAGAGCCTCTCTGGTGTCGGTGCTCCCAGGGAAGCACCCAGACATGACCTCAG
>NW_010448041.1:0-718 GCF_000710305.1 Buceros rhinoceros silvestris | reverse complement strand
GGGCGGGCCCAGGGCCCCGCTGCGGGAGGCCCAGCCTGGCCGTGAGCGGGAGCTCAAGAACGCACGTGAACACGGCAGCGTCCAGAGGCGCCCCCCGTACCGAGTCATCTGGCAGTGACAGGATAAATATGGAGAACAATCATTTATTCTGACAAGAAGTGCAATCCACCTGTGACCTTCTGCTACATTATTTAACGTAATAGAAGTGGGGTCCAGGCCACTGTTAACTCGCAAACCTCCACGTAACACTTTATAGTTAAGAGCTGACATTCATACTCACTAAGTCTGAAAACTGTTATAACGTCTCCTAATGATTAAATACTGTGTGCTATTATGCGTAACCCAGGAGGAATAAAACATGACACAAGTCACTTAGACGATGCGAAGTTATTTACAACCTCCGTCAACGAAACGTTTTTGGCTCTTGGAACTCTGTTCTTCAGTGGCACAATTTTTAGTGAATTTAATGAGGAAGAAGTCTACCGTTTCCACGGGCAACTTGTAAGGAGTGAAAATTTAAGTATAATTTATCAACCAACACCCAACCTCTGAAGACAACAGTATGACCTCTTCCATATCGTTAGAACTGCCTAACAAACCCGAAACGATGAGAGAAAATAACCCCCTTGCAGTTCCTCACAAATCCCTGAAGTCAATGCGCGTCTCATGCAGCCAGCATGCCGGTTCCGTTAAACGCACGGAGCTGCTCACGCCAGGT
>NW_010448040.1:0-717 GCF_000710305.1 Buceros rhinoceros silvestris | reverse complement strand
GGTCTGTCCGTGGGCCTGGCCCCGCGCCCTGGATGTGTGCAGCTCACTGCACCCCCCGGGGTCGGGACTGCCCCGCTGACCACACGCCGTGCTCCCGGAGCTCGCCTCTTCTGCTTCCTGCCTTTTCCTCCTGCTTGCACTTCAACTTCAATTATTAAGATCACTTATTAATCTCATAATCTTGTTAATCTCAGTAATCTTATTAATCTCAGTAATCTCATAATCTTTTCATGGATACACTTTTGTATATATTTATGTTCTGCAAAGAAAAAATATATAAAAGCGCATCTGTACAATGTAATTATTGGTGTTTGTACAGCTTTGCACACGTAGAGATCGGTTTGTGTGTGTAAATCTCTCTCTCTTCAGCTGGTCAAGTAAGTGCAGCCTGTGTGTCCGTCATCCTCTACCACCCTCCCTGGGCTCCTGCTCGCTGCTCTGGCACGGGTGCTCGTACAGCCCCCACGAGAAAGGTGCTCTGGCTCTGTGAGGAATTGCTCGAAACAGCCTTCACTGGAGGAGACAGGAGAAGGCGAAGGGGACAGCAGAGGCAGCCTTGTGCCCCTGCATTGTGGCCTTCGGGGACTTAGAGGGTTTTCCCTGAAGGCAGCAACTCGGTTCACCCTTGCTGCAGTTGAGCAAAATGCTGTTTAATGGAAACACGTTGCTTCACTGCAGGCCAAGGCCAAGGACAGCCGGTGGTGTCGTGGCCAGGTG
>NW_010448039.1:0-715 GCF_000710305.1 Buceros rhinoceros silvestris | reverse complement strand
TTACATCATCTTAGGGGGCTATCCAAAAAGATTGATCTTATAAATTAAAAATCCTTAGTTACCGAAAACAAGCTATCTCCTATACTTATCTGAGGGTGGAAGCAGCACAGGCTATAAACTCAGTTTACATGCTCATATACAGCTGTGTATCAAAAAATATTGTATAATCACACTGAACACGTATTTAAAGAAACCAGTTTAACCTTGTAAGGAAATGTGGTGGCTATTGAGCTAGACAGTCGATTCATTCTGACTGTTAACCCTCCCCCAAAGGCACAGGATGAGATTTTAATACTCGAATTGAGCAGTAACCCCAACTGCTGAATAATCAAATCAGTCCCTACTCCACACTGTCTTTGTTGAGTGGGAAACAAAAGGTGAGCTTTGAGCACTTTGGCAGACGGGCGATAAATCTGCCAGCTGTAGCAAGAACATTCTGCAAACCTCTCATATGACAAATACAGCATGTGCCAGCTGTTTCTTCAGTTGAATTATACTGTAATATGCTTCAGTTACTCTTAGTAATTATGAATTTTGTATACTGGCAGTACCTGCAGCTGTCTCTCATCCTGTTGATTTTTTTTCTTTAATGAACATCTTAAAATAAGCGGCTGTGGCTGCCAAACACTACAGAAGTGCAGCCAAGAATAATGTTTTAGAACCGGAGGAAACTTCTTCCCCTCAAGATGCTGTGCAATTCACTCCATGTACTGCA
>NW_010448038.1:0-717 GCF_000710305.1 Buceros rhinoceros silvestris | reverse complement strand
GGGACGTCTGCCTGCAGGGTGCTGCGCTGTCGCCGCAGCTGTCGATGCTCGGCGTCGTCGGGAGAAGGACACAAACCGCGTCTGCGACAGGAGCGTGGTGTGCAGCGACACGAACACCCTTCAAGCTGTAGCTGAGGTGTTTTTTAAATACAGATTGTGCTACAGCTTTGTTGAAAAAAAGTAAATCGACCAGGAAAACTCTGAGCTTTAACAAAGTCAACAAACAAGGGTGAAATTTCTCCAAAGGTTCTTTCCCAGTTCTTGTACCCAAATCAGGACTTGTGCAGGGGCTCCTTCTTTATCAATATTGCCAAATATATCTCATGTATGCTGCAAAATGAGATTTAAAAAGAAATTGTGTAAGAGTGCAGTTGTAACAGATTATTCTTGAACAATTCTGACTTAGTATTCTGGGTCCATGTCTCTGTGTGGAGGCCTGTGAGCCAGTGGTGGAGTGGTTTGGTGATGGGGCGTCCTTATCCGCAACAAGGAAAACACATGCTTTGAGTGACTATTTCCCTTCACATTCCGCAGGTACTGCTGTTGGAGTGGAAACACCTGTCCCAGTGTGTGTGCAGCCCTCTCCGGTTTCCAGGCTTTACCCTTTTGCAGGGCAGTCAGCAAAGTCCTGCTCTTGCTGGGATGACAAGCTTAGGCTGGTGGTTTAACACCGGCATAAAAGCTGGTGTCAGTGTTCAGGGCTGCAAGCCTGCTGCG
>NW_010448037.1:0-714 GCF_000710305.1 Buceros rhinoceros silvestris | reverse complement strand
GTGCAAGTTGTAGCAAAATTCTTTGCAAAGGTCTATAGAAGAGAGATGGATAGAGAGAACAACTGCAAAAGCTTATTTCCTCCTAATTGTTTTCTAACTCAGAAGAAAAAGAAACTGATATCTTAATTACAAACCACAAAACTTGTATCTTACCTACTATGATTTTATCTATGGGGAAATAATGAAAACAGCACAGTTTCATTTTCTTTTGCAACCAAGTGAGCTGTATGAATGACGAGAGAGAACTGTATCACATTTTTCTGTTTCTGCTACAATCACCACCTGTAGAGAAAATCTATATTCTCACATTCAATCATAAAGACAAAGTTTTCAAGGCTGTTGTTCTCTCTGTTTACAGTAAAATTATTTCATGTATTTCTTATCCCTGATAATCTAACATTAAAAATAGATAAACTGCTTTACATATGGTAAATATTTGTAACTATTGCTCTCCTTTGTAATTTATTAACATTTTTTTTAAGCTACCCATCTGAAAAGTTGTTCCTGAGCTTTGACTCGATGGACTAACATAAAACCAAGCACTATGTATGCCTTGAGTACACCTAAAACCAATTCACAATTCATCAGTCAAGAGTGAAGCTTAGATCAGGATGATTCTATCTTTTCTGCACTCGCAGCAGACCAACAGGTATGGTGCTATAGCCAATATAACTGATATTTATTTCCTGGTAAATGCAAGGGAAGAAGTTGCAT
>NW_010448036.1:0-713 GCF_000710305.1 Buceros rhinoceros silvestris | reverse complement strand
TCCAACCAGACAATTCTGTGATTCTATGATTTCAAATATTTTGCCTGTAAAGCACACTGACATCCTACCAAAATAATAAAAGCTTGAAGTGCTACAAACTGTACAACAAAGGCAATTGTTGGGGCTGCATGAAACCAGATCAGTCAGAATCTAACCCTTCTCAACCCTATCAACAAGGCTTAAAAAAAATGGAGCGATCTTTGTCTGTCTGTTTTCTCCATTGGATCATGCATCCTCACTCAATACCTGCTCCTAATTGAATAAAAAAAAATTGAAAAAAAAAAATCAGCTGCAGAAAGAGAGAAATCTGACAGCAGTTGTCTAATCCTCACAAAGGAATCTGACTGTGAGAAGGAAAGATGAACAGAGAAATGAAATGTAAGAATTCCACAAGAAAGGAAAATGAAATAAACAGGGAGCCCCTGCAGTAAATTCACAAAATGAGATCCTTCCAAAGCATAAAGTCTGCCATTGCTTTTAGCTTTTGGCAGTGTGCTGGCTTTAATGCCTTTCCTGCTCAGGTCTGAGACCTAGCAATCGTCTTTGTTTATAAGACCTGTCCCATATGGTAGAACCAAACAACACAACTCATTGCTCTCCCCATAGACAAAGCTTCAGTGGAGGTCAACAGAAATCTCAATGGGAAACAAATGTTCCAATGATGAGACAGATGCTGCAGGATCACATAGAATCACAGAATCACAGAATCATCA
>NW_010448035.1:0-714 GCF_000710305.1 Buceros rhinoceros silvestris | reverse complement strand
TTTTTTTTTTTTTTTTTTGAGACTTATCTGCACCTTCATTCCAGTGTGTGAAGCCAACCAGTATGTGAAAGGATTATGGTAAACTATTTTTCATTTGACACAGTGAAGATATATGTATGTATGATAAATATATTTAATTCTACTCCTTCCATTTCTTATAGTGTAAATTTGTGTAATGTAAGCACTGACTTCTGTTGCAATTTCTGCACCCAAATCATCAAGTTCTTGGTTTATGTTCTTTCTCTCTCCATGTACTTTCCCATCTAAATTCCGTAACTTCGTATCCTGTCCTAAATCCAGGTTGAAATGGAAATGAGACGTATATATTATACCACAAAGCTGTTCCAACCTCCCATAAAGTGCACCTCTGTAAAAACCTAGTCCTTCTCTGAAGCCTCAATTTAACAGTGCATAAATAAAATGACCTGACTTAAGTCACAGTAACAGTTAAGAAACTCATGTTTCTACATGACCACCATACTGAAGACTCTGTGCTACACAGAAAATAGCACAATGCCATTGACTTGATGTAGGAACTTGATAACTCAGGTTAGGATATGTGTTCATGTCTTGTCCCACTTGGTGGGTCGGAGGGAGGGGAATCTCTGTGATCCTCTTAAAGGTGTACTGACTAAGAAGCCAATCTCTGCTTGGCAGCACCACAAAGCTGGCAGAGTCATAGTAATGACTCAGAGGAACAATACAAAACAACTT
>NW_010448034.1:0-714 GCF_000710305.1 Buceros rhinoceros silvestris | reverse complement strand
GAATAAATGAAAATGGACTCTTGCTCCAGAGACCAGTTGCAAAAATTATTTGGTAGTTCAGAAGCCTTTCTAGTGAAAAATCCATGCAATAAACCAAATGAAGTATTTTTAATTAGTCAAAGCACATCACGTTACAGCTGCACTGGAGCCTTCTTACTTGGTGGTAAGACCACACAGGCAACACAACAGCGTGTGTAGCCCTCGAGGGCACCAGGCAGCAACCCTTTTTATCAGGGAAAGCTGAAGGTGACATCATATTCAGAAACAAAGGCCTTAATTTAGAAGTTACATAATTCTACACGTTCTCAAAAGAGAGAAACACTGTAGAAAAAGACAGCAGTAAAATAAAATTCATGTTCTGCTGTGAATTTAACTCATACATTTCACAGATTCATTACAAAATGTTCAAGTCATACATATCTAAAAGATAGAAGCCGCTGGATTTTTTAAAAGCTCTTATTACTCCTGGTCTATAAGAAAATTCTTCATTCACTTTGAGACTAATGGAGCTAATTTGGTTTTGTCCCAAAATCTTCTGTCTGCTTTAATTCAATATATTAATCATTCTATTACATATAAAAGTTTCTGAAAGTCTTTGTCAATAAATGGCTTTCACAGGTGTACAGCCTAATTATGTAGAATAACTAAACATCACCAAATGTTAGCCAAATCTTTCCCCATGCATAGTGTCGTGCAGGGATTTTAAAACTTGTA
>NW_010448033.1:0-706 GCF_000710305.1 Buceros rhinoceros silvestris | reverse complement strand
TTAGCAGCAGCAAGCCCAGGGCTTATTGTCCTAAACGTACGGGTTTTATGCTGAAATTCATTTAATTGCAGTCAATAAGGAACTAAATGGTAGGAGAAATAAAGACAGAAGACTGAAGTGGCATGTCCACAGGTATAAAAGGTATAAACCCGAGGAGAGTGGACCCCAGCATGTCCTCACCCACAAGCCAGGCCACCCCAACTCTCCCTACAAATGTAGCTAATTTTGGAGGCAGGATGTTAGATGAAACACACCACTGATCTGCCAACCGCATTTCTACGTGAAGTTTGACATCCTCAGCTTTCACTGAGTTCGGCAAATAGAAGAATGTTCAGAGCAGCTTGGAGCATGAGAGAACAGTGAGACAAGCGTTTATCTCATCCATTTTTTAAAAATACCATTAGAGGTTTAACGACTGATATCATAATTATGATACAGCGCTTATGAAATTCCAGGTCATTAACCTCCTCTGCCATGTGTAAAATGGAAAAACTCTGGCGTTATTAGTAAAAGGACAGTACACAGAAATAATTAATATTTATTAGACTGCTCACAAGGAGATGACGTGACCATAATAAGCAGTGCTGAGGTTGCGGTGTGCTGCCTCTGACTGCACAGGGAGTACAACACAGTTGTGCAAAACCCTACAGCCATCTCAGGCTGCTGAGATATCCACCCTGTCAGCAGTTGTGTGGGGAGGACATGG
>NW_010448032.1:0-714 GCF_000710305.1 Buceros rhinoceros silvestris | reverse complement strand
AACCTGTGGGTTGTTTGGGTTTTTTCCCCCTTGCAAGTGTGTTTAAAAGGCTAATAGCGAACCCGAGTTCATTATCTGACCTGTGATCAGTCGGCACAGTGACAGCTGAGCTGCTGAAGGTCTCCTGCACTAAGGCTAGGCCACCACTGCCAAAGCAGCAGCAGCAAACAGCTTTGGGTAGTAAAACCGATTTGTCTGGTATTGAAGAAGTGAATTTAAAGTCCTGAAAGTCAAGACAGTCCCCTGTGGAGGTGCAGTATGCAGGCAAGCTGATGACAAGTGCACAGGACACTGAGCAACTCTGAGGAAACAATATTTTGCTAAAAATACCTAGACTGAAAATGCTGGAAAGAGGAATGATACTTCAGCTCTTCCCAGTGAAAACTGTGCTCACTCTCCCTGCTTCACTACTCCCTTGAAAACAACATGGAGGACCCTTTCCTCCCTCTCCTTTTCTAACACATATTGGAAGGCAACACTTTCTGAATTTTAAAAGCCCCTTTTTAACAGGCTAGTACCCAAGTATTGCTCTGCTGCATCTCTTACTTGGGCAGCCCCTCCCAGAGGAGGGGAGGGATGGTGCTCTTAGCAAGACCAGGCAATCTTGGTGTACAATTGTCAAGGGCAAGAAACTTCCAGAAATAGCGAGCCTTGCATGCATGTCTCCCTGCAGGAAATGAAGTAACCAAACAAATACACGCACCTGAGTAAGAA
>NW_010448031.1:0-714 GCF_000710305.1 Buceros rhinoceros silvestris | reverse complement strand
GGAAAATTGCTGCTCTGCTCCCTCCTTCCCACCTCCTCGGAGAAACTTCATTCATAGCCAGGATGTCCAATCAGTTGATTTATAGTGTGTGGGGTATTTTTTTAAGGACTACTTTTTTTTTCTTGTCTCAGTTTCTCCTGTTAAAAAGCCAGCTGAGTTCAGTTCTCCCAAAGCAGAAGGAACGTTTTCTGTCAGTTTGATTGATCGGTGAATAACTTTCATGTTCCAAGACGTAACATTAATAGAGTTTGTGGCATAAAGTCTTATGAAGAAAATCTAAAAATAAAGAGCAGCTTGGTTAACGTCCGCAGCCTAAAAAGAGGACTGCTTGTGCAGTGGCCAGAGACCAGCAGTATTTGGAGAGGCATTTTCTAAAATGGGGAGCTGGAAATAGCTGTGACTGGGGTTGAATTGTCTTCAAAATAGTTTATTTTAATTGAAACCGAATTGGAGGTTTTTGGCCTTGGACGGTTGTCTGTCGGTTGTGGAGCTTGTGCTGCATCACTGGCAGTGCCTGGGCTCGGCGAGAGATGGCTGGGAGGAGAGGGCAAGAGGGCTCCAGCCCAGCTTACAGCCCTTTGATGCCCACATGGACACTTTCAAGCAAAATAACTTGAATATTTGCGTGTTATAATCCTCTTTACTTATACTGTGGGATTTTTCTGGTGCTGCTTTCTGTCTCATATGGGCATCAGCTCCGTGCATTGATAATGG
>NW_010448030.1:0-712 GCF_000710305.1 Buceros rhinoceros silvestris | reverse complement strand
AAAAAAAAATCTACCTTTTCTAAATTCCCCTTTGATCTACTCCAACTCATCACACATTAACTGTTGGGCCATTCTCTCTTTCTCCACATTTCTGTAACCACATACCTACTCTGGGTCCTTCTTCTCACCTGTAAGCCTTGCCTTTACCTCCTGTTTCTCTGCCAGACTCCATGTGGCGAAAACCAGACCCTGCCCAGAGGTCTGCTTTACCCTGCGCTTTCAGGTAACTTACATTTCTTTAGATTACCTCTGCTCTTATTTAACCACCATCCATGAACTCTCAGGTTTGTTGGGTTTTTGCTTCCCTGAGACCACTACTGCGACTTGGCTCTAAGCCCCTCTACTCCTTGTCTTCCATCCATCCCATACCCCAATATCTCTCACCCTCCTCTGCTCTTTTACTTCTTCCTATCTCCGTTTTTAGTAACACAGGAATGTGCATTTAGGATAGACTCAAGAGATGATTCAATCCAATTCTTTGCAGTAGGTGGGAACTCCATACACAAATTACTGCTTAAAAGTCTTGTATGAAGGAAATCCCACAATTTTCACTCAGATCCCCTTCCTCCTCCTCTGAGTGCCTGTAGCAGAAACACTGAGATACTGGACAGATGTTCTGTCCACTCTTACTTGTCCCTTTCACCATGTTTCTGCCTCTGAGGTTTCTCTCATTGCCCTGTCCCATTCACCATGGACACCAGGAAACACAAGA
>NW_010448029.1:0-713 GCF_000710305.1 Buceros rhinoceros silvestris | reverse complement strand
CCTCAAGATCCTCTGAACAAAACTGCAGCAAACCACCCCAGCACTGGAAAGGGGCAAAGCAAGTCTCACCTCCTCCCGCACAGAAACACCACCTAACATCCCCTCCCAATCCCCAGAGACACCACTCACCAAAAATGGTGGCAGGACCGTGAAGTGAACCACCAGGTCTGCTGAACAGTTGACTCGTTTTTCTCTCCCCATAAAAAACACTGGGAACAGCCTCCAGCCATTTCGGCAACTGGCAGAAGCTGATGGCCTGCTCCAAAGGGTACCAGATTTCTTTTTCACCTCTTCCCACATCCCCTGCAACTCAGAAATGAGCTAGAAGGTGGTGTCTGTACCACAGGCAGCCAGCCTCTTCCCCCCAGTCTCCTCTCCCCTTCCCACACATAGCCAGTATGGCAGGGAAATACCGCAGAGGCAGATGGAATTTGTACAACACTTTATTACACAGGTGAAGACGAGGAATTGGTTCTGGCGACAGCCTCTTTTCTGTAACTCGGGCTGAGGAAGTCAGTAGTACAGTGTTATTACAAGGTCACCGTCCCACAGAGGGAAGCACACAATTTCTCTCAATACTGTAATTTAAAACTTTGTCCTGTTAAAAGGGCAAGTGAAGCTGCAAACTGTAACACTGTTAAAACAAGGTGCCCTCCAGTTGCTGGTGTATTTGCTGCTCCTGATATTTTCCAGTGGCAAACAGCAGAATCTAA
>NW_010448028.1:0-715 GCF_000710305.1 Buceros rhinoceros silvestris | reverse complement strand
CAGGGATCCATTTATAGACGGAAAAACTTCCGAGCTGTTTGGAAAACGCCACCCCGCTACTCTCCGGTGCTGTTCGCAGCCGTGGACGTGGGTAACGGGCTGGAAATGCGGTTGAATTATCCCAGAAGCTGTGGGATGGCTCGTAGCTTTTCAAGGGCTGAATCAGGAGCGATCCAGGTTGGCAGCACCTCGCGGTGCTTCCGAGGGATGTAGCCCTGCAGCAGCTCCAGCCCTGGGGGCTCTCTGGCAGGGGAACCCCTCTCTGTGCTGGCTGCCACCCCGCTCAATTCGGTGCCTTTCCAGGGTGTACTGGGACCAGGGTGCCGAGCCACAGGGCGGGCGAGGGGCTCTCAGAGGGTGGCGGGTGACCCTGCTCAGCTTCAGGGGGTGAAGCAGGCAGCAGCTGGTATTTGGGGCAGGCGTGGGGTGCGTGGGCAGGTCCTTCCTAGGGCAGTAGGAACGGTGTCCCCACGGGGCCGTCGTGGAGGACCAGCTCTCCTTTAGGATGATGCTGTGGCTGTGCTCGTGCTCGACGGAGATGCTATAAGGTTCAAGTCCAGATCTGTCCCCGCCTGTCCTTGGCGCTGCTGGTTTCGTGGGGCGGCACGGCTCACCCAGGGCTGTTCCCACAGGAGGTTATTGTCCCCGAGGGCAAGTGGCGGAAGGTGTCACCCACCTCGCTGTCACTGTCGCTGCCGGACGCCGACTACCAGTG
>NW_010448027.1:0-713 GCF_000710305.1 Buceros rhinoceros silvestris | reverse complement strand
CCTCTGTGCCTGCCAGCCTAGGCTAGCACAGGATAGACAGCCAACATCTGTGTCTGGTTAGAGTCAGTCACCCAGTGGCCTACCCTGAGGAAGCCACGTAGCCCTCCAGGGTCCTTTTCTAGCCTTGCTGTCAACGTGCTGCAGCTCCACGTCCCGTCCACTCATTATCCATGTTGTTTGTTTTAGCCTGAAACCTTGCAGAGCAGGGAAGCACTAGCGCGGGACAGAGCTAACACAGTAAATCAGAACACGTGCAGCACGGTGTGTGGCACCAGAATGGTCACAGTACGATTGCAAATGGTCTGTCCGGTAAAGTCCCATCTATGTGGTTTATGACAGAACATCTAAAAAGCTCAGGTTCTTCTAATGTAACCAAGGGCCTCTTGAAACCAGTACAGTCATTCCTGTGCAAAGTGACAGCCTGGGAGAGAGCGGGTAGCTGGGCTTAGCTTCACTGGCTCCTGCTTTCCCTCAGGTGTCCATCCTCGCCATCGCCTTCAATATCTACCGCACTGTGAAGGTGTCGCTGCTGATGGAGGAGCTGCTCTCTGATGCGCACGTATATCCAGACTTCTATTTCCTCGCGTTCTGGCAAGTCCTTTACAACAACGTGATCGCTGTCAACATCTTCTTTGCTTGGATAAAGGTATTGGCTCTTACTCCCTTTTTATTTTTGTACTCAAGGATCCTGGTGTTTCTAAGCATAGCATAAA
>NW_010448026.1:0-712 GCF_000710305.1 Buceros rhinoceros silvestris | reverse complement strand
CTCCCACACCCCAGCCAACTGGCCTGGGGACGGGGGAGTGTTGGAGGACACCCTTGATGCTGTGGGAGCACTGCTCAGCGGTCACCAAAACATGGGTGCGTTATCCACACCCCTCTGGCTATAGACACAAAGCATGGTGCTATGAGGGCTGCCGTGGGGAAAACTACCTCCATCCCAGCCAGACCCAGCACACTGCTGCAGGTAAAATGAGAAGTACTGATAATAAAGGAATATAATTGTTAGTTTAGACTGTAAAACAGAAGTCAGCACACCTAGCAGATTATGTATTAGCAGGGATCCTCCCTGCTGCCAGGGCCAGTACCCATATAATGAAACCTCAACACTGTCAGGCTGCGCTTTACACAGGAGTACTTCGCCCTGACAGAAATCATGGCTTTGGCTGCCCTTCCCACGGCATGCCGGAGGCATTCTGCAGTCTGGGCTGTCCTCCAATGCAGTGTCTCATGAGAAATCCCAATATCCTCCACTCTCTTTTTTTATGACAACAAAGCTTCAAGGAAGTGCAAAGGAATGGGACCACTTTTGCTTTAAGGCAGAAAGCAAAGTCAAAAGGGCTGCCATCACCCTTTAGATAGTAAGAAGAGGCACCCAGTAATAGTTAAACACAAGAACTGAAGGATTTAACCTAAGGAACAATTGCATTCCTGTGGCTGGAGGTTGTTAAGAGCAGGCTGGGCAAGCATCTCTTCAG
>NW_010448025.1:0-713 GCF_000710305.1 Buceros rhinoceros silvestris | reverse complement strand
TGCCAAGAAAGGTTGGACCTGAAGGTCCTTGGGGTCCTTCCAGAATCCTTGAGAATTCTGGGATCTTTGGAGTAAAGGAACCTTTATTACTTTTGTGTTCATGCTGTAAAGTGTGTTAATGAGGAGTGCAACAGTGTGCAGGGAAGCAGAGATCAGGAGGGAAAACTCATCTCTGATGTGGCATCAAGCAAAACACCCGCAAAACTCATCCTTTCACTGAGGAGATGGGCCCTCAGTGGCCACCAGAGCAACTGCCGTCATGGCTGGTGACCTTCCTGGGAATGGGTGGCCAAGTGTGCTGGCAGTCCCCATCTTAGGCTGGGGCTTGGGAAAGTTGCTTCCAAAATCCCTTCCAGCCCATCACAGGAGCCCTCCAAGCCTATGAGCTGTCCCTGTGGTGAGCGGGATGGAGGAGAACGGGCCTGTCTGGCCAGTGTTACCCACGAGGATGCTCTTGTGTCCAAATCACCGCATGCTTTAGGAGCTGTTGAACACCCAGCGCACTGCGCTTCACCCTGCTAACCCTGCGGGTGTGTGTCCCAGACGCCTGTTGCATCCTCTTTACAGAACAGGTAGAACTTTCCTGGACACGTGTGGCATCGAGAGCTGGAATGCAGGGACTGGTGTGAGCAGCTGGGTCTCTCTTTAATGGGTGAATGCAGAGGGCATGCTGTGGTTTTGAGTTCATAGAGGGCACTGGGCAGACTGGTGTG
>NW_010448024.1:0-712 GCF_000710305.1 Buceros rhinoceros silvestris | reverse complement strand
AAGCCCTGCGCCAGCTCTGGCAGAACTGTCTTCCCACCGGCCACACCGGTGCTGCGGCAGGCTGGCGGCTCTGTCCTGTACACAGGCCTTCTTCCCTCGTGCTTCCCAGCAGCCGCAGCGAGGGGATTCGCTGTTTTCCGAGAAACCCTTGCAGTGAATTTCGGCATTCTGAGCCCTGCAGAATGCTGAACTTCAGCCTCCTCCCTGAAGGAAGCCAAGTGTCCGGGCTGGCTGCACGCTCCCGCTCGCTCTCTGCAGCCAAGGGAGAGCAGTGCAGGAGCAACAACTCACACAAGCTCCCCCTCTTTCCTTTGCCCATAACGGGAGTTTACACAACCAGCTCGTAGGAGGCACCAAGTTTGTGGATGACGAATGTAAGAAGAATCTCACTTTTTACAGCTGTAAATGGTGATTCCAGTCCACGGGACAGCTGAGAAACTGGAAGCAGCATCACGCTGTTACAGGACTTACCTTCAGAGGATGGCAGACGAGTCCTTTCAGGCTTCTCAGCATTTTTTCTGCAGAGACAGAAGTGGATTTTTCAGGGGTTTTATTACATTCAGCGTATCTTACACTGGGAGAGAATCGTTCGTGTCCGAAAAGCTCAAAGTCTGGGCACACGAATAATCCAGACACGCTGTTCGAATGCTCTGCAGCAATACAGCGGCCTACTGGCAGTCAGCATCTTTGCCTAATAAAAAAATACTCTACT
>NW_010448023.1:0-711 GCF_000710305.1 Buceros rhinoceros silvestris | reverse complement strand
GAAAAATGAACAAGTCATGGGTTTCCAGCACTCATGGATTTTCAGACTTACTTACACTAATGTATTCCTTCATCTAAATACAGATTTCTATTTAAAATTCAGTGTGCAGGGGTATTATGAATTCTAGTTTAATAGATTCCAAATAATTGCCCTTTACAAATGATGAATAGCTGTTTAAAGCCACTGATAAGAATATACTATTCCTCCCCCAACAATGGGCCTTCCGCATTAACTGTATCATATAAGCCTGAAATTAGTTTATTAAATTTTTTATTGATATGCAAACTACAAGCTGATGGCAGATGGCAAATAACCCCTCACTCTAACACCAAACCCTCCAAAAAAAGCCTTGTCTCTGCCGCTGTTCTTGTAGAGGGACAAAAAGGAGAGATAAGATAGCTTTTATATTGAAGGCAGGCCACTGAAATGCAGATGATGCCATCCTCTCTTGTACTCAGTTTTCAGATTTTCTGGCATAAAAAGAATAAGATATAAGGTTGAATTAATGACCAGATTCTGCACAACTGCAATTCCAGATGCTTTCTCTGTGCTGTTCACGCTATCTCTGACTGCCCTTTAAAACAACCATTCTAGAGTTCTTCTTTCATTTAAAAGATGGGCATCCAGAAATCCTGAAATTAAAAATACATTATTCATATATTCAGCACAGGAGTGACCTGACAAAAATTTCACTTAACAGAGCTGATGGTT
>NW_010448022.1:0-713 GCF_000710305.1 Buceros rhinoceros silvestris | reverse complement strand
GGCATCCAGCACCTCCCTGCGTGACAGCCCCGGTGCCAGGAAGGGGCCGGGGCCGGGACTGCTGGGCTGACGAAAACGGAGGCTGAGCAGGATGAGAGCGGCCAGGTCTTGTCCGAGCTCTGCCGGCACAGGAAAAAACCCCAGGAAGGGACAAAGCCATTTGATTCTGATCCACCTGGGGAGGAGCAGCGCAGGGCAGCACGCTTCCAGCAGCACTTGGGTTCAGCATGTGGGATGTGGCCGTGCTGGAGCAGATCCGACCATCTCCAGAGGAAGGTGGGGAAAAGGAAGGAGGTGAATGATGGAGAAACCAGTGACAGCCCCGGGATCTGTCCCCAGGAAGAGAGCGCCTCGATTCCCACACAGAAGGACAGCCAACAGGATCTTATTTTTAATTCCAGGCAACGTGAATCACTGTTGTTTATTAGGACAGGTTTTATTTTCCTAGCTGGAATCCCAGCAGCCGTTCCAGTAAAGCCACAAGTGAGTAAGAGCAGCCTGGAATCACCTTTCTCTGGTGGATGCAGGGTGCTCCCACGGGATGCTCCTACCAAACACCTGCCCCAGAATGACCACCCTCCTCTCTCCAGCTCCTCCTCTGAGCACCTGCCAGGCACTTAGTGGCAGATCTCCTTTGGGACACAAAAAGGGATGACTGGAGGGGCCCTTCCTGGCATCGGCATCCCGGGCAGCTCCTGTTTCCCTTGGGGAGG
>NW_010448021.1:0-713 GCF_000710305.1 Buceros rhinoceros silvestris | reverse complement strand
GGTTGAACGGCGCACCCTGTGCGCCAGCGAGGGGCTCGTGCCTTTCCGCAGCACCGCTCCACACACAGCGACTGGATTTCACACCTCTAACCAGTACGGCCAAGCCACGTTTGCAGCCAGGGTGGGGAAGGGATGGGGCACAGGAGGGGCTGGGCATGCCTGGTGGGTCCCCCCCGCACTGCGGGGGCTCGGCGCCTGCCCTGGCTGGCACTGCCTCACACCGGTTGCCTTTGCTGCCCCTTTGAACACTAACAAACAGTTCGAAGGGAAAATCATGCTGCTGGCAGAAGCAGCCAGAAGCCCAGCAAGGGGACGGTTCTTCTTGTAACCCCTGCCCACCCCACAGCAAGGGCTTTCCTGCCCCGGAAAACATTGTCACAGCTTACCTGCATCTTTTTTATCTTCTAGCAATGTGAAACACTGTGAAAAGAAAGAAAAAAGGACAGAAGTCATTTGTTGTCATTTGTTATCATTTTGATTTTCACATTCATGGGCTCCTACCTCTCACCTTTGGGCTCGGACCCTGCCCCAGCCTCCTCCCTTCCAGGAGAAGAACTGGGACCAGCAGTGCTCCAGCTCTCAGGACAATCAGAGCAAATGCTTGTCCCAGGGGTGTCAGCCCCACTGGCTTTAAAACACCAGTGCCCAATCCTGCCCAGAGCACTGGGCAAACACCGCGTGCCCAGTATGTGCCAACTGCCGCAGCTCCCCGC
>NW_010448020.1:0-711 GCF_000710305.1 Buceros rhinoceros silvestris | reverse complement strand
CTCCAAACACAGACCTGTTTCTCCCAACGGAGTGTGGAAGTGAACCCTCAGGCAGCATCTCCTACCAGTGGGGAAGTTTGGGGTACAAGATAGAATCAGATCATAGAATTGTTTAGGTTGGAAACAACCTTCAAGATCATCAAGTCCAACTGTTAGGCTAGGTGACTGCCAAGTCACCTCTAAACCACGTCACTAAATACCACATCTACGCATGCAGAATCATGGAATCTTTTAGGTTGGAAAAGACCCTGCAGAAGCTGAAGCAGGAGGGAGCTATAATGTCCCTCTTGCAGGATGTCCCTCGGGAATGGTGTGGGTGCAGGACACAGCTCCGCTCACCACAGAGAGCCAGCCCATCTGCGTCGCTGACTGTTGTCGTTTTATTAGGACTGAGAACTTGCTGTTCCTTTGTGCTTGGCTGTGAAGGAAATGAAAAGATTGTCCAAAGGTCTGTTTTATATGAAACAATCCTCCCCAGGGCATGTTGCCGCGCTGCAAAGATCATGAGGGCTTGTGAAACCCAGCGCCAGGACGCCTAGTGTCCGCCTCCCGTAACGCAGGGCACCCCTCTCCCTCCTGCCTGCACAAACAGGGCCCTGTTGGCACTGGAGCCCACCCACGGGTGTAGGAGGAGAGGCGGCAGGCTGCGCCCGGATGCTTTGGCCGAGATCGCTTTATGACCCAGCCTGGCTCCAGCCTCCCTTCCCAGCG
>NW_010448019.1:0-706 GCF_000710305.1 Buceros rhinoceros silvestris | reverse complement strand
CTTCATGTTTGTTGGAGTTTCCATCTGCCTTTGCTCCTGAAGAGATGAGCTGTAAATCCTGTCTATGTTTTACACAACCAGACTAATTTTTGTATGGATGGAAGGACTGGAAGTTATGAAGACAGGAATTAAGACCTTGGATCTGACTAAGTAATCTAGGGGCAATGCAATGAGAGCAAACAATGGCTCTGGTAGGTTTGTAATAGCCATGTTGCTAGAAACACATGCGGTGGCATTTGTATGAGCTGATTTCCCAGGAGCTGATGGATTTCTTTTCTAGATACAGTCCACTGCTATAATCAGAGCAACAAGGACAAACATGTACAACTCAGGAAAAATCATCGTCTCCAAATATGTGCCAGTTGGAGGTTAATATTCCGTACAATGATTGCTGTGTAGGACTTCAAATAAGCAAATATAGCAGAGGCAATGAACTGGCATTTTTTGTGTTTATATAGCTTCAATTATTTCTTTATGCATGTTTTTATATAAGCTTATTCATTTACCTCCATTCGAACCTTCAGATCATCTTTTCTCTGCCTATGAGTGCAACATCCGTCAAAGCGTTTTGGAATCAAGGCAGCACTCAGTGCATCTCCATCTTGCTTTCATTTAGACCCTAGACATAGATTTCTTTAGTGTGGACCCATTCCCATTGTCCCTGAAATGAACAACTCTTCCATGACACCAAATGTGAGGAGAACTG
>NW_010448018.1:0-711 GCF_000710305.1 Buceros rhinoceros silvestris | reverse complement strand
GCACATCTCAGCTGCTGGCAGACCTCTGACATGCAAAGAGTGCACAGTAGACTTTCTGCAGCCGTGGCGTGGTGGGCTGCACACATCTATCCTCTCCTGCTTGCTCCATGTGTGGTTCCTGGTTTGCTTGGGCTGTGTGGGTGCCTGTGGGAGATTCCCCACAGCAGGGGACAGTGGCATCTGGGTGCCCATGGAAGCACAGGTCCTCTAATGGACCAGTGCTTGCACCTTGGCACTTACCGTGCTCTCCTGCACAGTGGGTGCATGTGTGTGGTGCAGCTTCTACCAAGGCTTCCCTCACGGAGGTGACTTTTGTTTCTTTCCAACAACAAGGTGTTACAGAGCACAGTGTGCTCCAGCCCTGTTACCCGCCACGAAGTGGATGATGCCCTTGAGATGCCAAGGGCTTGAGGAAGGCCAGCTGGGGGAGCAGAAATGTTCACCCGCAGTCCCTGTTGGCAGAGATGAGCAGCAGCGTGGCTTCTCTCTGCAGGAGGTGACCTGCTGCTGTATTCAAAGGCATCGTGGGTGCTGCCATAAATGCCCTGTCATGGGGTTGTTTCTGTGTGGGCCTCAGCTACAAACGTAGCTGCTTACATGGCAAGGTCTTCTGGCTGGACCTGGAACAGCCGCTACTTCCATCTCACCAGCCTAAAGCCAGCTCCTTGTACTTCTTCGAGCTGGGCACAGTGAATTTTCTGTGATCAAATG
>NW_010448017.1:0-711 GCF_000710305.1 Buceros rhinoceros silvestris | reverse complement strand
TGACCCAGGAGGGGATCCTGTGGTGGTGGGAGAGCCGCTGCAGCCCCTCTGGGGGCATTTGGGCCCCTCCTGGCCCGGCCAGCGCTGCCTGCGGGGCGCTCACAGGTGCCTCTTCCCCCAGGCTGCTGGAGGAAGCCATGAGCGGGCGGTACCTGAGCAGCGACTTCTCCCTGCCCTGCCCTCCGGGGCTGGACATCCCTGAGGAGCAGCACCACACCATCACAGCCAACACCCTCAAGGTGAGCTGCCCACAGGCCGCCAGCCACGTGGGAGCCCTGTCCTCTGCAGAAGGGCCTGGGGGAGCCGGAACACACCGTGCTGACCCTCCTGGTGCTCTGGGGCATCCCTCTGGGGTGCCTCAGGGCTTCGTTTCTTAGGGGTTTTCCTCCTCCGCAGACCCTCCTGCTGCTGGGATGCTTCGCCGTGTTCTGGACTTTCTACTACATGCTGGAGGTTTGCCTGAGCAGGAACAACGTGGGGCTCGACCTGGCCTGCAGCGGCTCCAGCGCCTGCCAGCGGTACCAGCAGGGAGGGAAGCACCGGGCCCTGGAGAGCGGCCTGGAGATGGAGTCTGTGCCGCTCTACCGGGAGAAGGACACTGAGGATGTCGAGATAGAGTGTGAGCACCCAGAGCCCGCCCAGGAGGGCGAGGGGGACGATGAGGGGTCCTGGACCCCCACCCACCCCAAACTTGTGAGTGGCGGCAGAGCC
>NW_010448016.1:0-710 GCF_000710305.1 Buceros rhinoceros silvestris | reverse complement strand
CCCCTGCCATAATACGATGTTGGGTTTGTTTTCTATCATCTTGATATCCCGTGTTAGAGCAAGAGATGCTTTTAAAACACTCAGAAAAGCACACAGCTCAGTTTACTGTGAAATCCACTTAAAACTGTAATCGATTTTAACAGTCTCCAAACAGCTTTCAGCCTGTTTTGGAGTCCTGAGGCATGTCTGATCAGTAGTCTTCTCTTTCATGATCAGAGAGTTAACCCACGGTTGCTGATGGTTAACTACACAGAAACATGCTCCTAATCTAGGTACGGTTTCTTCTTACATAAGAGTTAACCAGAAGATTAAATCAAAAGATATGATGGAATAGTCCAGGTGCCAAACTGAAATACAACTGTGGCTTGGAAAGGCATTTCCATTTTTTTGGCTGGAGAACAAATAATAAAAAATAAAGACTTTTGGTAATTAGTTGTGTAATTGTAGGTGTTTTTTTCTTCTTGTTTTGGTTAGGTTTCTTTGGAAAAAAGTTTTCTTGAATTAACATGTAGATAACTCAGAGCATCACTCCAAGAAGAAAGCACTGCCTTGCTGGCGGGAGAGGGCAGTGCCGGCCTCCCCAGTGCTCGGTCCACAGGAGGCAGAGTGAGGACCGAAGAGCCCTGGGGCCAGGGGGCTCATGTCTTTGGGCAGAGCTGTGCGCACTCAGGCTGGGTCCAGCAGAGCTGCCCGGAGCCAGCCCTGAGGGA
>NW_010448015.1:0-709 GCF_000710305.1 Buceros rhinoceros silvestris | reverse complement strand
GCCAGATTTACATGCCTGTGTTACACATTGTTATAGTCAGATCAAATTACTTTGCACGTCACATAATCAAGTTTCAAGTGAGATGAATTGTTGCAGAACCACTAATAACTTAAAAGTTAAAAAAAGTTCCTATTAGTACTTTTCAAATAGCAGTGGTTTAATTCCCAACTACTTATAATGGAAGTGGAGAAAATAAATCCTTCAGACTGCAATCACCCCAGGACAGAGAAATAAATATTTCCAGTGCTTTGATGACAACATCTTAGATGTTCAATATCCACGGTCAGGCTTAGCTAATTATAAGCTAATTTGTACGTCCGTGTGAATGCTATTAGCTGTGTTGAAAAGGCTGTGTTTGCTCATTGTCCTTAGGACATAGGACTTACCCCATACATTTTTTGTGAGAGAATAAGCTTCAGAAGTTAACCAACACCTGTCCAGATGAAAGAAAGTTTCCAGTGCATAGATTGACTCTTTCACAAATTAAGTTTTAAGCAATATACTAAATTGTTCAGTTTCAGCACTTAAGGAACTTAGTACCTAAAATAAGCACTACTACATTCAAATTACAGTCTGTCCGTTTTTCACATTCATTTCTGTCCTCTGTTCGTTGGAAACACTCTCTAACTCTTTATCAGGTTATAGAATTAAGCAAAACCAAGTGAAGACATTCATCAGCTACTGTAGGTGCATTTTCTATCACCTCCCC
>NW_010448014.1:0-699 GCF_000710305.1 Buceros rhinoceros silvestris | reverse complement strand
TCAGAGGCTAGAAGCAGGCACTGGGTATGTCCTGGGGGAGGTATAAAAAGTTCTGGGGAAAGGTAGCTTAGTTGGCTGGAGGTTTGGGCTGTGCCTGTTCTGCTTTTCTCCTTTTAATAGAGCTCTTCCTTTCTTTTCTCTTAGCACTGTTAGGTTTTTGGTTTTTTTTTTTTTCCTAAGTGACCCCCTGCAGGCTGTGCTCCAGGGAGGTGGAGGGGCTGACCTGCTCTCTTGCTGCTCTGAAGGTTTCCTTGCTGGTTTCCTGGCTCATTTCCTTCCTCTGGATGTCTCCAGCCTGCCCCATCCCTGCCAGACAGCCCTTTGCAAACTTTCCTTTAACACTGGTTGCTGCTGGGGGAGCTCTCCCAGCACTTCCAACCTCGGGAGAGGGGCTGGTGTTCTGGGGAGGGGTGGAAACCACTGCTCAGGGTGATTTAGAAAAGCTGACACAGAGCAGTGGCAGCCCTATAAACCATGTTTATGCTGATACGATTAGTGGAGCCATTGCGGTGCTGTGCTGGAGCCCTGCAGCTGGGTTGAGTGGTGGAAGGGGCAGGCAGATGCCCTCAGCTGCCAAACCCTGATGTGGGGAGCTGCAGGCAGGGAGCGTCCAGTGGTTTGTAGACTGGGGGGCAGTGAGGAGGTAGAGCTGCAGGGGCAGGTGGGAGGATGATGCAATGGGCTCTGTTTGATGCCTTT
>NW_010448013.1:0-709 GCF_000710305.1 Buceros rhinoceros silvestris | reverse complement strand
CTCTGAAATCTTTTGCTTGCTGTTTCTTTTTTAAAGGTGTTAAGGAAATATGACTGTAATTAACAACTGACAAAAATATCTGGGCTTGAACTGAAGTGGGAAATCACAGAGGTTATTTCTTTCCTCATGCTTTTAGCATTTGTTCTCTTTTCTCAAGGAAGTTGAAAGACCTGAGGTTCAAACTTAATAAGGCCCCATGCCGTTCCTAAGAGTATTTACAACGTGCAAAAAATAAGCCAGCGCATTTCTTATATTTAAATTTGTTTTCAGTCATCTGAGCTATTACACAGTATGCCATCCCTAAGCCTTTTGTAACAAGCAGTAAATGTTTCTCAGACAAGGGAAAGAATGATGTGTTCAACTGCTCTCATGGCTCGAGCCCGAGAAAGCGACAAAACATCGGTGTGCGAGCAATCCCCGCACCCCAGTTTGTTTCGACAGCATGAAAACGGAGCTGCCTCCAGCTCCGTTGTTCCTCAGACGTGTGCGCTGGGAGGTAGCCCGTGGGGCAGCCCATGGGTGGGTGGCAGCAGCTTTGTCACAGCTGAAGCTTTGTGGTGCTGTGGAACAGACAACGACGTGGTGTTTATTAACCGCAATTACTTAAATTTTTCTAGGGTCTGCCCTAAGCCCCTTGGGTTCAGTGGAAGCTTTCCATGGCTAGCAGTGGGGAGTGAGGTTAATTCTTCTGACTACTAGTTGTGCATCA
>NW_010448012.1:0-707 GCF_000710305.1 Buceros rhinoceros silvestris | reverse complement strand
CAAATGTGATACTTTTCAAGCCATAGTGTAATTTACCTAAGATCTATGATGCCATAAAGAGGGGAGAAGATCAGGCATTGGTGGCGAATTCTGTGGCGGCACTGCCCATTTAAAAGAGGGGGGGGAATATTACAGCTCGGGGATTGCTGAGATCTGTAAGCATCAGAGCCTTAGGTGAAGGAAATAGTCACTCTCTTCTAATGACAGAAGGTAGCATGAAAGCCTGTGGTAAGTATTTCTGTAAAGCAGGCAGTAGCATGAAGCCATCTCTTCATACAGAACTGAGTTTTAATTAGTGCTGCTAATTAGAGAGGCTGAAATGAAAATCGAGAGTGTTCTGATGCATGTCAAATTGATTGTGTTAATGATGAACGAATGCTTTGATAGATCAAAATACAAAGGAATGAAAAAAATTATTTTTTATTTCACTAATAGTAGCAATTGGAAATTTTAAATTTCTGATATTCAGAGGCTTTTGCAAGACAGCTTATCTGCTGCTTTTTTCTTATAAATCTTTTTGGTTTATTACACTGTATTTTGGAAGGGGGAGAACTTTTTGGAAGAGCAGAGCATGAACAAAATTTCTGCCTCAAACAGCAACGGAAAATGGGAAGAGAACTGAGCTAATTTTTTTTAATTCTTCTTATTTTTTGTGAGGTGCAGCATTCACAACACTGAGCTATATTGGCTGAAGGAATTCTCCTTCT
>NW_010448011.1:0-709 GCF_000710305.1 Buceros rhinoceros silvestris | reverse complement strand
TGAGAGACACCACCTGTCACCGATCTCCATCCCTTTTCCGCTCAGCGTTTTCCCTCTCCTAGAGTGGCCTCTAAGGCCAGGAGAGCACAAGGGATCATTTGGGGTTTGGGATTGATCTGAAAAATCATTAGCAGCTGGGAAATGGTTTCTGGGCTGGGCTCCTGCAGGAGAGGAGAGCTGGAAATGGTCTGAATCATGAAAATTCTCTCCCTTTTACCCTTTTTTCCACAACAGCTGACCGAGGGCGAGAGACGGCCGGCCTCAGGGATCAAACTCCTACTCCGAAGAACCCCGTTCTGAGCAGAGAGAGGGATCCTGAGAGGCAGAGCCAGAGTAAAGAGAAGAAGAGACGGAGAGACTCGTTGTCCCCTCCATCCTCAGCATATGAGCGAGGGACAAAGAGGCCAGAGGACAGGCAAGTTGTCTGGGAGGGCTGAGGAGCTGGCCACTGGGCTGGGAGTGTTGGATCTGTGGTAGCAAAAGGGGTAAGAATGCTGGGAGAAATGGTCCTGGTGATCATTGAAACAGCTGGGGATGGGGAAGGAAATGCTGTGCGCGTGCTGAGATGTGTTGGCTGGCTCCTTGGCATTAGGTGGCCTGTCATCTTCAGTAACGCACACCTTTGTCTTCAGGTAGAATCGTTTTGGTTGGAAGAGTCCTTTAAAGTCATCAAGTCCAAGTGTTAACCGAGCACCCTTAGGGCTTTTTC
>NW_010448010.1:0-707 GCF_000710305.1 Buceros rhinoceros silvestris | reverse complement strand
CAAGGGAAGGTTTGGCTAACCCAGGACATCCACCTAGCTTTACCGTTCCCTCTCAGACCATCAGTAGTAAGGGCAGTGGAAGAGGGATGGGTATGCTCATCACTTCTACCCTGGACCCGTCTTAGGGAGTGGGAGAAGCATAGTGCTACATGGGGGAAAACACTGAAGCGTGGCTAGTGACAGCCTCTTGCCTCATCATCATAAAGTCACCCTTGTGCCATGCTCATCATGACTCTGGCTGCAAAGCGCCAGCCGGTAGCACACATACCCCTCCCCACCATGGTGGCTATACCAATGGGGAAGAGCAGCACCGGCCACAGTTTGAGCAAGAGCAGCTGTGGTTGCTGAATTCAGAGCTCAGGGCACAGCTGCAGAGCATCTGAGCAACCCCAAATACAGCCACCTTCTCTGCAGGGCTGGATGGCAGAGAGGCGGAAGGCAGGGTCCAGTAGCCAAGCCCAGCTAAGATGGCAGCACCTAGGGTCACCCAATGGCAGAAGTCCAGGTTTCTAAAGAGGTTCTTGGAAGGGCCATACAAAAGGAGGAACCCAAGTCCTTAGGCAGCTCTGAATCAACTTTCTTGGATTTAGGCACCTAAGTGCTTTTTTGGACCTCATCCCAAACACTTCATTGAGTGAGTGTTGCATTAACAACAGCCCAGAGGATAAGCAGCCACAGAAATGCTCCAAGCTGCTCTTTTAATGCAT
>NW_010448009.1:0-710 GCF_000710305.1 Buceros rhinoceros silvestris | reverse complement strand
GCAGACAGCTCTGCTTTGCTTTTGCTGTAAATAACTTGAATTTTGCCCCAAATAAACAGTGGAGGAAGTGGTGTGGGGAGACAGCTCCCGAGGGCTCAGTTTCCCATTCCCCCTCCCCAATCTGGGGAGAAAAGGGAGTTTCCAGCCAGGTGGAGATGCTGGACAAGCTTCGGGGGCTGCCCAGACCCTCTCTGAAACATCTGCAGCAAATCCTTGGCTCCCAGGATGGGCTTTATGGTGTGGGATCATCCATGGGACACGAGTGCCACCCTCAGCAACCCCCAACCCCCCCGCCCCGCAGCATGATGCCTCTGATGTCTGGGGACATGCGGGGGCATGGGAGGGGGAAAGCATGACTCCAAAATCCCCCCTGGGGCGGGGCTGTGTCTGAAGGGCTTTCCCGAGCCTGTCCAGGGAGGAGAGGGATGGGACGTGCATCAAGTTCTCCCCGTTCTCAGCCTGTCCTACCTGGATGGTGACGATGCGGGGCAGTGGCTGCCGTGTGTTTGCTCCCCCCTCGATGGCGATCCCCAGGGTCGGCGCGCTCTTGGACACTCGGATTAGACACGATGTGGGCTCCAGGAGCCCCGGCTGTGGGGACAGACGGCACCGATTGGCTGCCACGCTCCCTCGGCCGAGGCCCCACGGCAGGAGGGGTCCCCCACGGGAGAGGGGCAGATGATGCCTGCAGCTGCTCTGACTCTGACATC
>NW_010448008.1:0-705 GCF_000710305.1 Buceros rhinoceros silvestris | reverse complement strand
CAGTGAGTTGAGGTTACGAACTGTTAAATCACCTTCATGATTCAAGTTACAGGGTTTTCAACATGTGCTTTGTTGAGAGAAATGCACTGAAATAATGTTAGGGCAGCTTGTGGTAGCAAGCATATTGTCCCAGATTTAAAATTGGAACTTTTCTCTAAAATAAAGGTGAGTAATCGGTAACTTCAGAGGTTGAATGAACTACATCCTTGTTTCATCACAGTGTATGCTTATGCACTGAGTCTTTATGCAACTCATGTGTCGTCCAAAATCAAAATCCTGGTCTTCCTTCAGCCACTCTACTTCACCCACCCAACGTATTCTGTTACCTGTTTTCCTCAAATAGCTTTAGAACTATCTCCTACTTTCTTTACCTGCCTGGCAGCAGGTGATTTGGGACTCTAATGCTGTAATAATCTTGGTGATAGGAATGCTGGGCTTCTGTATCAGTCAATGGGAGAACCAGACTGCAGCATTCCCTCCTTCTGGAGGATGAGAATCCTGAGGGCCTTGTCTTTCAAGACCAAACCATGAAATAGCTCAATCCAGCTTTGTCCCACTTTGTTGTTTTTATTGTTGTTTTTTAAAAAATTATCCAAAGGCCATTCAAAACAGTAAATGGCAAAGAACAGTAATTGAGAAGGCGGGATAATGCTGGAGGAGGTTATATCGTTCAGCTTTGTGTAGGGGTAAATCATACGTCGCAAA
>NW_010448007.1:0-706 GCF_000710305.1 Buceros rhinoceros silvestris | reverse complement strand
TTTTGTTTCCAGGATTTAAATAACATGAATGTGAGTCAGCACGTCCTCAACACGTACCTTCTCTGTATTAGCTATCTAAAATACAGCACTGAGCAGCCATCACCACTGAAACAGAGGGGAGGGTTGGGCTACTCCTTGCGTGCCTAAAACCAAGTTATCCCAGAACCACAGCTAGCTACTGAAGCTTTTAGGAAGCCAACGTATTTACAGAGTGCCCAAGTATCTTTTCCACATGTATGTGTGTTCACGTATGTGAACCAAGATTCCCTAAGGAGCTGTGAGCTACATGATATTAAGGTTTAAACCCTACACTCCCCTGCAGTTAACCCACCTGAAGTGACTGACATCTCCAGGATAGCAAGGCATGCCTTCAATTAGACAAGTTGAAATCTGGCATATAAATCAATCTGTCTCTCATAACTCACCAGCCTGTCTTCCCAATTCCTGCCTGGCATATGTTCCCTTAGGCACCATAACCTGATGCTGTACATTAGTCACCTGCTGCTGCCTCCGATCACCTGAAAGTTTGGATAGGGGAGAAAGGTCTTTTGGGGCTGAGGAACCGCAGGGAATTCCCTCCTGCAGGCTCTCCTATCCCCTGCATCTCTCCCATTAAGAACTGGCTTAGGTAAGGAAAAAAACCTTAATGCATAGAAATTCTAGCTCAGACTTTTCCTTTAGAACAGCGACTGTTTTCCCACACTCT
>NW_010448006.1:0-707 GCF_000710305.1 Buceros rhinoceros silvestris | reverse complement strand
CCGCCTCCCTCCCTCTCTATTTCTTTCTTGTAAATGTTTTCAAAGGTGCCTTGAAATCCTTTTGATCTTCTTAAATTATCCTGATCTTTTCAGTGCTACCTTCTCTCCCCAGGAGTCAATATAGTCATGGATGTAATACTGAATTACTGCAGCACTCATACACACCGATACTTCCATAAACTCCATGTGGGTGGAAAGCTGCTTCTGCCTAGAGCAGCACTGACTTCATGGGACGATCAAGATGTAATATGCTAAGCAAAACAGAAGCATTGCCAATGTGGAAGATTTCCTTAGGCTTTCTGGAAAATGAGGACAAAACTTGGTGTTTGAGCTTCATTTGTAATAAATGAGACTCATAAGCTTTCTTTGCGGGATCTGTTAATGGAGGATAAGATGCATAGATTGACCCCTGCATTTGTTTATTGCATGGCATTTCTAGCCCCAGGCTGCCATAAATTTATACAGGGTTGTATGAAATAGTTGCTTTCAGTACTTTGACATTCTGAAAACCAAATAAAACAAACTTGGTATAATGGCTCAGAAATACCCAGATTCTTCAAAAGGTGTAATTTCATGGCATAGGATAACGTATTCTTACTGTGATAAGTGTTATCAAATATGACAAGCTCTCCTACACCATATGAAGGTTTTAAAGGAGACTCAGAGATTGCTTAAGGGATCAGGAACGCAAGTAGTGTTCTCCTCAA
>NW_010448005.1:0-707 GCF_000710305.1 Buceros rhinoceros silvestris | reverse complement strand
CCTTTCTTTCCCTCTCCCTCTTCCCTCTCTCTTTTTTTTTTTTTTTTCTAAAAGGTTTTTATCCCGTCAAGGAAAAACTGGCTCTTGGAAAACAACCAACTCAGTTGGAACTCGGAGATAATAATCAGTTTCTCTGGGCTTGTGAAATTGGCTCATTAAGCGTGCTTTTTAACAGAAAATATTGGAAGCGATTAAGTCTGCTTTACTGAGTGGGCATGAAATGGCTAACCTTCGGCCACCCACAGCTCCTAGGTGCCTGGCGTCGTTTTATGCATGCAGCGTAATGTCTTTACTTGAAGTGCTGTTTATTCATCACCTGCTTATTTATCTCTTTGCATTTGGCAGGCACATCGATCAATGTTAAACTGTCACACAAGGTTATTTTTCTTTTACATAACAGTAGAGGCCTAAGGTAGTGGCATATTAAAAGTAATAACTTTCTAACTTGTAGCTCAAGATGACAGCACCATTTGTACCTGAATATATTACAGCCAGAAATTCCAAAAAAGAAGGAAAAAAAAATTAAAGAAGTTAAAAAAACAGACGACGTCTGTTAAGAATTAATGTTCTTCCAAGGTCAAAGGCTGGAAGACAACATTCTCGGTGTTGCTTTTAGAGTGTGCCTCTGTGTGTGGTGAATGTGGTGGCTCTCCACCACAAAACAAATCCTCTCTGACCCACCAGAGCTCACGTGAGGCCTTAACCTT
>NW_010448004.1:0-708 GCF_000710305.1 Buceros rhinoceros silvestris | reverse complement strand
AGAAGGGATGCTGGGCAAGGTGCTGTTACGAGCCCTGTGGTCTCCCCGTGCAAACTGCCATGCTTGGCAGAAAGGTGCCATCAACCCACACTGTGCTCTCTGCTGTGTGACGGGACTGCAGACAGCTGCCTACAAGCGCTGTGCGCCAGGAGGTGGTGCTTTATTTAACCGTTTATTACAGCTCAGTCAATGCTTTCCAAAAGTTTGCCAACATACCGCTGCTAGAAACCACGGTAACAATAGACGCGTCATCTGCTTGCTCACGCTCTGTGCGCAGATTTTCTGTTTGCCTTGTGAACGCTGTGAGAATTTTACGCTCTAACTGTTCATTTCTTGAGTAATGTTTTTGTGCAGGAGCACAGCTCCCATCAGAACCGGGGCTGGGGAGGTGTTGGCAATGCTCGCCGGCACAGCCGTGGAGATAGCAAGGGCAGGCTCCGAGAGCTGCGCTTCCTCTGCTGCGTGTGCTTGCTTGGACAGCCACTGCCTGCAGGTTCCCGCTCTGAGGAGGCGGTGCTGCAGGAAACGGTGGGCTGCTCTTTGTATAAAAGCTTGTAAAAGTATAAAAGGGAGTTTTCTCCTCTAGCCACGATCGGAGAGCGAGCGGTTGAGATCCCTGCCGGAGCTGTGCGGGTGGAATGTGACCCCTTCCGCAAGGAGCGGTTGGTTCATCAGGGCCTGTGGGTGCAGCGAAGCTCGGCTGCAGCC
>NW_010448003.1:0-705 GCF_000710305.1 Buceros rhinoceros silvestris | reverse complement strand
ACATAATTATTACCAACTTTATTTAAAATAACAAGCATGAAATAATGCCTTGTCTTTACCAGCTGGTGTTTCCTCTGAGGTAATTTAAAGCACTAAACCTGTTATCAGGCGTTCATTCCAAAGCATTTGAACTGCATTAATGCATACGTGCTCAAGCTGGATATTGTCAGTGTGTCAAATGGGACTCGTAGGGGGTGTGCATGAAATCTTATTGCTGCTAATGATGGCTGTGATGCTTTGTTGAGTTTTGGGGTCCCCAGTGCATAGCATTGTCTAGATGTAAGTGGTAGCGTATGGGCTGTGCTTTAGTATTACTGCCAGTTCTAGGTGCCTTAGCAAGCGTATTGTATCTCTTTTGTGTTCACTCCTTCTATTTTCTCTGAAAAGGAACTGAGTACAGCCTCCACTGGCGCAAATTAAGGTAGCTTTTGCTAGTTTTGGTGGGAGCTGGCCCCCAATGACTGCATTTGTATGTGCATGCATTTAGCACATATTGCTAGGTTTGGTAGTGAACGGGGATGCCCGCGGGCAGCTGGAAACTTCCAGCTTCTGTGAGCACTGTGGATGTGAGGTCTTCACATCAGAGGCCAAGAGCAATTCCACAGGACCTATGGTCAAAGTCAAGATGGTGACAGCATATAGGGCTATACCGCAACCAAGTGACTTGGTGAGACACAGCCCAAGTGCATTGTACCTCAGCAGAGG
>NW_010448002.1:0-706 GCF_000710305.1 Buceros rhinoceros silvestris | reverse complement strand
TTTCCCAAACCAAGGAAGCTTCAGCTCAAACTGGGACAGCGACAAAAGATCAAAGATATGTTCTCAGCTACTGCTAAAACCCTCACAGCATTTTCAATGGTATTTTGCAGTGCTATGTGATACCCCATTGTTAGGGATATGTGTTAATTATAAAAAATTCCAAGCTGCGAAAAGGCAAAAGTGATGGAGAGGATGGAAGACAAGGAAGGACACATAATTACTTATGGGTAATTTTTAGAGGAAAATGGTAAAAGTAAGTTTCTATAACACATATTTCTAGCTTTTTCTATTCAAAGATATTTATACTGTAGATATTTAAGTTAGCTTAATCCTATACTCTAGGGGATTTTCCACCACAAGAATAGAGTACAAAATACATCCGTTTACTTCCTTTGAGTAATGTGATACGAATCAGTTTAACTATTTCTTAACAAGCTATCAACTAATACAGAAGAAACATTTGTAACTAACTCTTACCCTTTCTATATCCTTGTCCTGCCTGGGGACAACAAAAAAAGGCATTTACTGTGTAACATGTCGTGGACAAGACTGAATACAATTTAATTATTAAACAGCAGTTTGTTCCATTTCTTTATCCACCATGTGTACACTCAAAACCATTGAAAAAATATGTCCTTTGACATATTAGCTGTCTAATATTATTATATTTTGGTTTACTTTTATTTTATTTTATTTTATTTTATTT
>NW_010448001.1:0-704 GCF_000710305.1 Buceros rhinoceros silvestris | reverse complement strand
GTTTTTACCTCGGCCAAACCGGTGACATGGACGTATGATGATTATAGGTTACTCTGAAACTGGCACTATACGCCAGCCAACACATCTTATATCTAGAATCAGTGGCAGAATGACTGCCGTATTTTAATCTCTGTCTCTGGCAATCTACCACCCACTTCACTCCATGACCCAGCAGTGTGATGCTTGATGTTATGTAGGAACCATTATTGTATGTCTTGTTAAAACCCCTACTTCTCTGCAGATCCATAATGATTCTATTCTAAATATCTTGACTAATATCTAATTAATCTTGACTGCTTAATGAAGCTGCTGTCTTTTTCTTTTGTTCTAACTTCAAAATACAAGTGTCAATGAAAAAGTTAGTTGGAGAAAACCAAAGAATTGTTCCCTTATAGTTGATAGTTGAAACTTAATATTTGGGTTCTGTCCTGACTCCTGCAGTCGATTCATATGTAGCGTCAGAGAATTAACTCACATAAAAATTCAGTTCCTTGCAAATGTTCCCATCACAGTGACCATTAAAGATAATAGAAACTTTGCTATGAAGATATGAAGATAATAAAAATTTGTGCCAATCTTGAGTCTTGAGGAAGATACCTAAAATTAGAAGAACTTCTGAACTCACTGAGCCTGTCAAGGAGTTTCATAGAGAGAGTTATGGTTTAGCCTAGTGCGATAGCAGATAGTCATCATTTGTAAAGTCC
>NW_010448000.1:0-706 GCF_000710305.1 Buceros rhinoceros silvestris | reverse complement strand
TGAACTGCAGAAATCTCAGATTTCTCAAGTGGCAGATACCTTTCCTTAATCTTGGTCTCGGCCTCCTTCAGCTGGCTTTGCAAAAGGTCCTTCTCCGGCAGGGTGGTCAAGTCCTGTTCTTTGTTTTGTGGCATTTGACCGTACAAAACGGATCTGCCCGATCGCCTGAAAAGGAAGAAAACCAAACCATGATGTATCATCCCTCCTACGGAGCTCCAGCCCTGGCAGAAAGGGAAGCATCCCCCAGCCGATACACAGCCTGGCTCTGTACACTCAGTACCCCAGACAGCTGCTGCCACCTCGCAGCGCAGAGAAGTTCAGCGTGCTGATCGTGGGGATGCTGTAATAAAGACTTGCCTCAATTCTGGACTGCTGTCACTTCCTTGGTCGGAGCCAGAGAGGCTGGTGCTGGCTGAAGCAGCCGTGTCGTCCTGGCAGATGATAGCGAAACTCCACAGGTTTTCTCCCTGTGTTGTCAGAGGGTCACTGTCAGGGGAAGCAGGTGGGCTGGCTTTGGACTCGCCGTACAAGGATCCATTATTCTGCCCGTAAAGGCCAGGGCTGGTTTCTGTGCTTTCAGTCATCTCTTCAGGTTGTGGTTCTGTAGTTTCCTTGGTGGCTTCCAAGATGGCCAGCTCCACCGCCTCGTGTTTACCTTCTTCCTCAATCTGGAGCTGAGCCATCACCTCAATGATTTTCTTTTCCT
>NW_010447999.1:0-696 GCF_000710305.1 Buceros rhinoceros silvestris | reverse complement strand
TTTTTTTTGTACAATGGAAATAATTCTGCATTAGCGGTAAAAGTCAGCCAGACACTTTCAGCAGTCAGTAGTCACTCTGAAGGTAGATAATTTGGGCAGTGTCTAAACTGAGGTGTTCGTACAGGTCTCAATTGGTCCCTGTGAGACTGAAACACAGTAAAACATTTGGGGAAATAAAATCTCAGCAGCTCAGATGCTGCTTAAAAATGAAGAATGTGAAACAAGGTTCCGTGAAGTTGTGATACTGCTTTCAACGTGGTTAAACTTAACAAACGTAACTATTGGATAAACTGTCTCGCTGTCTGGTTGTTCCCCTTCTGTTGTGATGTAAAGTGGAAGAGTTGACAGGGTGAGCAGCATCGGAGACCTTTGCCCTGATGCAGCTTTCCACCAAGATGCTGCTCGTCGTTTTTGCTCCTGGACTGAACAGCAGCTGATGGGGGTTCTGGGGGGAGCCCAGTTACCTTGTAGGAAGTTCTAGCTTGTGGTTTAGTTCATCCCTGAACTGAAAAAATGCTCAAAATCCCAAAGGGCTCTGAAGTCAGTTTTTATGAAGACAGACAACCTGAGGGTTGAAATAAAATAGTATCCCAAAATATTTACCTGAGCAGTTAAAATGTGTAATTAACTTAGTGTGAGGAACACCACCACTGTGGTCAGAACAGCTGTCTCAGGAAGGCCACAGGCTGTCCGGAT
>NW_010447998.1:0-705 GCF_000710305.1 Buceros rhinoceros silvestris | reverse complement strand
TTTTTTGTTTTTACTTTTAATGGCTGTTTCCCTTTTGTGGTGTGAAAGAGCGCACAGGTGTTGTGGGTAGACGGTGGCTCTCCACGTGCCTAAGGGCTCCGAGCGTCTGGCCAGGCAGTCATGGTGTGGGAGGAAGGGGCCAGGTAGCGTCCCTGGCCCAGCAGCTGGAGCGGCCATCTGTCTCCCTTGCTCGCTGCGGCCAGCAGCGCCCTGCTGAGGGCAAGGGGCCTGCTGACAAGACGCAGCCCCTGGATCTGCTCACTGGGGTGCTGTCAAAGATTGGGAGACCCATGGGCTGGGGTGTTAATAGCCATGGCCAACCCACTGATTGCCCCCAGTGCCAGGTCAGAGAGTCCTCGTGCTCCTTTGAAACAGACTGGCGCCACTTATTCACATTCGTTTTGTGCTGCAATATTCTTGAAGTCAGTTTTGAGGAAAGCTGCTTTAAAAGCATGACATCTCGTGTAGCGTGTGATAGTGGCTACTGAAAATTTACAATCAAGATGATGAGTACATCTCTGCTGTGGAAACCGGCATCATTTTTTAGGTCCTACGGATATGATGGTTTAATCTTTTCTTAGCCTGGCTCTTTCTCTGCCTCTCTGGAACCAGTGTTTACCACCCTCGCTGGAATTTCCAGTGGGCTTGCTATGGCCGCCACCACTGAAATTTGAGAACTGTTTGTCTCCTGAGAGGAAGATAATC
>NW_010447997.1:0-704 GCF_000710305.1 Buceros rhinoceros silvestris | reverse complement strand
TTTTTTTTTCTTTCCCCTTTATTTGGCATTTATTTTGATTTCTGTGGTTTCTTCTGTAGACTTTCCTCTGCTGAAGAGTCTCTGTAAATTATTGTCACAGTACATTTTACTTTTGTACTGAGTGCGTTACTCTTCTTTCTTTTCCTTCTTCTGTTATTTTTTTTACTCATTTCCTGACACTGGACTGGAACCAGCTTTGTCTAACAGCTATGGCTAATGAAACTATTTAGAGGCGTATGTGTGGAATGTGGAACCAACACCTTTCAAGAGCAGATAATGTAGAGACCTGTGGAGAGACATGTGGCACAAGTCTTACGTCCAGCACTCAACTTCAGGGGAAAAGGCATCCAAAGAACAGTCAGGGGTGAAAACGTGGTCTGGATTTTGGTTTATTTGTCTTATAAAAAAAAAGCTTAAAAAAAATTGACAAGCATATCCAAAGAAACAAAACATCTTTCCTTTCAATACCGTGCAGTTTCTCCTGCTTTAAAACTCGTGGTGTGCTAGGTTCTTACTGATGGGCAGATCTTACACGTAAGGTTGTACGTCAGGCTGACCCTTTCTGTGTCCTGGGCTAGCAGAGGACAGCTCGGTTTCTCTGACGGACACAGGAGCCAGCCAATCACAGCACTCCTCCCCCTCACGCCTCTCATCTGACTGGCTGGGGAACTCCTTGGCGGGACGCTGCTTCAGCCGCCGCCGCG
>NW_010447996.1:0-703 GCF_000710305.1 Buceros rhinoceros silvestris | reverse complement strand
TCAGAAAATGTTTGAATGTCTCACAGAAAACTCTCCTCGGGTTCCTGCCAAAGCATGGTTGGGAGGGAACCAAATGACAAAGCAAGTGCCATTCGTGCCCATGAAGCAGAGCAGTGCAGGTAATGCCAGGTGTATATGTATATAGCAGTATTTCACAGAAACAAGTAGCAACATCGCCCTGTCCTTCTGGCTGCAGAAAGTCTGGGCTATCAAGAAAGGGATGTCTCCCAGGTAGTTCAGCCTGTGGAGATCCAAGTGTGCAAGGAAATGACCTTGAAAACAACTTGGTGTTTTGATTGAGCAAGAAGAGTGCAGGGGCAGCACGCCCCCTTTGCCATGTTGTGTTGAGCAGATGCAGATGTTGCTCTAGACAAGATGGAATTTCCTGCACGTGACTGTCTGCATGGGGCAAGGAAGGTAGAAAGAAAACACACAGACTGTGAAAGCTCCAGATTTTGTCTACAAAATCTATCCATGCAAGCCCCAGCTTTTGTTTGACATTCTTCTGCTCATCGGTGCAGGAACAGGAATGCTCCAGGCTTTGGGTAATCTTCCCAAGCTGTTTGGGGTGGTGATTATGGTGTCTGGGTACAGTACCTGGCAAAAGGGTGCCCCAACCCACAAAACAGGCTGCTGGGCTCTGAGATGTCAGACACCAAGATGCAGGGTAGCCCTTTGTGAAGACTCAAAGGAGCCATTCCTG
>NW_010447995.1:0-703 GCF_000710305.1 Buceros rhinoceros silvestris | reverse complement strand
AAAAAAAAAAAAGATTTAGACCAAGCTGTGCAGTGCTAGAAATATTACACTAATCGTAGTTAATTTTCAGCAACTGAAGTGACTGTTGGACTACAATAAACCCTGTGTCTGTCTTTGCACGGAGGAACAGGTTGCAGATAGCAGCTCTATTAAGGAAGCCTCCCAGAGAGATAGTGCTGCTGCATTCTTTTCCATTTCACAACACTGGTGGCAGCAGGTTTATTCTGTAGAATATCAACTTCCCTCATTGTTTAACAGGGATATAATGGGGACAGTCTTTCCAAGTTTGCTTGGAAATTCCTTTCTCTGTACTGAACCGAGACCTTTAGCTCTTATTCAGTCTATTAAAAAGTCTCACGCGGCACATTCATTTATGGTTTAATGCAAATGGTCCTTCCTTGTGTCCATAGGGAGTCCTTGATGGCAGCAATGACGGAATGCAGCAACGTGTGTTCAGTGGCTGAAATGCCAGAAGGAGACCATGACAAATGCAGTTTCCATCACAGAATATTCTTGGAACCCCGAGAGAAGAAGAGGAGCATGAAGGCTCTGGTGGTTAAGCAAGCAAAGAAAACTTGCAGCTGCAGTCCAGCCAAAGCTAAAGACTTTGTTTTCAGTTTGTTTCCTGTCTTACAGTGGCTTCCTAAATACAAACTAAGAGAGTACCTACTGGGCGACATTATGTCTGGTGTGATTGTGGGGG
>NW_010447994.1:0-704 GCF_000710305.1 Buceros rhinoceros silvestris | reverse complement strand
TCACCTGCTTGATGTCCCCAGGTAAATCGGGAAGTAGCTGATGTTGGCGCCTGGCAAAGCACAGGGACCGGGTTCATCGGTATGGGCGAACCGAGGTGTGAAACGTTCCAGAGAGAGCCCGTGGCTCTCTCAGCCCTGCTAGAGGACCAGAACATGGAGAGGCACCGGCTGGCGGGTGCTTCTCTCACCTCCCCAGCGCCAGCCCGGCTCTGAGGAGCAGTTAAGCAAAGAAGGTTACAGAAGGACAGCAGCATGGGGAGGGGGGGCGTGCCAAGCCCCAGCACTTCAGCACCTGCATCCTGGTGCTCCCAAGCTCCTCACCCCCATACCCTCAGTCCCCTCCTTGCCACGGAGAAATCGGGCTCCGTTTTCTGCTGTGAACTCGGTTCAGGACAAGAAATCTTGCTGGGCCTTTCTCTGGGAGATGAAAAGCTCTCTAATACCTGATCATCTCTCACCCATGAAGCTGCTTAAGCGCTATAATCGAGGCGTCTCCGGGGCTCCTTTGAACAAGCTCAGGAGGCTGCGGTTCCCAGGCATCCCCCGCAAAGCAGGGTCAGTTTTAACTCTTCTCCGCCTTCTCCCTAATTTCTCACCATCCTGTCTGAAACGCGGACCTGGGACCTCTCCTGCTGCAGCACCCAGCCCTGTCCCGGCCAGGACATCCCCGTGGGGAGCCTGATGCCCCCGCGCTGTCCCTACTG
>NW_010447993.1:0-701 GCF_000710305.1 Buceros rhinoceros silvestris | reverse complement strand
ATACAAATGAAGCTGATGGCCCTGGTTGTAACTAGCACTTTCACAAGGGTTATCTTTCCAAACCACCTTGCAGCTATTGGCTGCAGGGGAGGGGCTTTGCTCACTAGAGTTTTTCAGATCTAGCTCTCACTGAGCTATCCCAAAACTGTGGCTGTCTTGTCTCGCACTCACTTTCTGAAGTGCTGGCTGTGTCTCCCTCTCCTCTCAGCACTCTGGGTCAGAGAATGGGGCCTCTGTCACCAGAGGAGTTTGGGTTCTGGTACCATAAGCGAGGCTGCTGTCTCTCACTGTACGACTTTTTGCTCTGCCTGACTTGCCGCAATAGGCAACACGCAATACTTGCTAGGAAAGGCACTGAGGAAAACGCCCCTTTTCAGCTTAGACCTTTCCAGAAGAGGTTGAACCAGTCAAATTTGTACTAGAGGAAAAAAAATACTCTCTGTCATCATTATCGCCACCATCACCATCATTACGACCTACCAATAGGTTCCTACAGCCTTTTCCACTGTGGCAAAAGGTCTTGTCTCACAAAGGCAAGCCATGCAGCAGCAATCCTCTGGGATTCTGCAGATTGACGAGTCACCCTGTTTTGACTCTAAGTGACTATGATCCACTGTGATGAAGTCAAACTTTGATTAAGCACCTCCTGAGCTGGCATATGTGTTTTGGTGCGTTACATTTATTGAAAAATAATTTAATAT
>NW_010447992.1:0-703 GCF_000710305.1 Buceros rhinoceros silvestris | reverse complement strand
CACTGCACCATTAGTTCCCACGCAGTCAAGCAACCCTCACACTTCTGGCAGCCCCAGTACATACAGCATTGGCTGGAGAGTACCCAGTTCTGCTTCGTTTAAATCCTATAGGCTTGCTGCATTGGCTATTGCTGCACAGGAATGCACAGCTTGACTTTCTGGAAGGTTTTCCACACATTAGGTGCTAGATGAGGGCACCTGCTCAGTGTTGCATCAGTTTAGCTGCAGCATGTTAAATGGAAAACACCAGCTACCTTTCTCCCTTTCATTCCCAGCCTAGGAGCAGTGGTATATCAGGGCATACAGCTATCAGGGCATACATCTATAGTCTCTGTGGGGAAACCCAGTCAGCAGAAATGGTGGATGCTTCTGCTACAGACTAAGTACATCTTACATACCAAGTTCAGCTCAAAGCAATATAGGTACCATGGCAATTAAACCACTGTTTACAGTGAAAACACCTATGCTGTGATATACATTGTAATTGTAAAATATTATTGTTGAGGAACTTACAAAGTATGGTGGATTTTAATAATGGGGAAAAGGTTTAGAGATTGATGATGAGATATAGTAATTAGCTGCTGCTTGAATAATCTCATTATAAGGACCATTGTCTTATCGATTAATAAAAACTGCATACTCTGCCAGTAAAGGTGATCATTAGAAAGACATTCTGGAAAATAACCACAGCTGATACATACCC
>NW_010447991.1:0-703 GCF_000710305.1 Buceros rhinoceros silvestris | reverse complement strand
TATGACTTTTCTTTGTATAAAGGATATAGAGCATAACGTCATCTCCAGTGTGGATGCACACAGATTATGGAATACCGTTTTCTTGCTCAAAAACACCTTTTTGCACTGGAAATACCGGCACCCAAAGATCTGCCACCAAACACATTAGTAAACAGGTCATTTTGGTTTGGTTTTTTGTTTTGTTTCGTTTTGTTTTAATTTCCAGCAGATTTACCAAGTAACTTATTAGAAATGCCAGATTTTTTCATATTTTCTGTGAAGACTAAAATATTTAGTGGAATTTGTTTTTTTCTCTTTTTCTGTTAATTTAATCAGGTCTAATCAATGGGCTGTTGAAGGGAAGATGGTTGTTCAGATGTTCACCTGCCCCAACACGGTTAAAAAAGACACTTACCTTGATGTGCAGACAGGATCCCCTCATCCAACAGTATCAGTATCACCGTTAGATAATTCTGTAAATTATGTCAGATGGAGCTGTTGAACAGAGGGGAGATGTAACCCTGCTCATCTGTAAATAATATAATACACACAAAAGCAGCTTCACCCCTTTCCCAAAGGTGTAGGAACAATTTGTTTTCACAAATCACAAATCTCTGTATGTTTCTTCTTCATACTTGTTTTTCCTCGGAGACTTTTTGAAAGGCTTGCTGGTCTTTTTTTTTTTTTTTTTTTGAAATTAACAGTCATGAAAATACTGATGTTT
>NW_010447990.1:0-704 GCF_000710305.1 Buceros rhinoceros silvestris | reverse complement strand
ACAGGGACACGCTGGGGAATGTCCAGGGCGTACAGAAGGGACAGGAGCCTCTCTGGTGTGATGGAGGGAGGGTGCAATGGAACCCAGCTGGGCTCACTCCACTGGTGCGCAGTGCCACCATGAGAGGTGACGGGACAAGCTGGCAGGCTGCTCTGACTATCCGGGGACAGAGTTTAACTGCGGGGTGACTGAGCACTGGCACAGATTTTCCAGGGCAGCTGTGGAGTCCCCATCCACGGAGATACTCAGAAGCCCGCTGGGCATGGTCCCTGGGTGGCCCTGCTGGGGTTGGACCAGGTGACTCCAAGGTTCCTTCCGACCTCAACCACCCCATGACACAGTGACACCACGCACCAGGCCAAGGACTGGGTGAAGCCACCAGTGCCTTCCCACGGCCCTGGTGAAGGCCACTGGCTGCAGGTGCCATGCTCCCAGGCCCCATCCTACCACCGTGCCAGGTGCCACACTATCTCCCGAGGCTGCGGTGACAAGGGCAGAGGCAGGGCCATGCATGGCGGTGGCTATAAGAGGCGTGGAGCCCCAGCTGTGCCGGTGACGATGGCTCTCCTGTGGCTGCTGAGCTGCCTGGTGCTGGCGGGCTCTGCCCGTGCCACCCTCTCTGTGGAGAGTGCGTGATGCCATGGGGGCTCAGCGGGGTGGGCGAGGGGCTTGGGCGGAGGGCAGCGGTGGCGGGGTGTGGGGCT
>NW_010447989.1:0-702 GCF_000710305.1 Buceros rhinoceros silvestris | reverse complement strand
TCTAGCCTCACCAGAACCCGCTGTTTTTACATCATCACCAGGCTCACCAGTTTGAGCTTCAGTTTACTTTCCACCTCAGCAACACAGCTATTCTAATCTTCGTCGCATTCTTCGCATTGTTTTAGGATCAGTTATCTCGAATTCTGAGTTTTGGAAGGCAGTTACCCACCAGCAGCGTTCAGGTCTCACTGCTTCCTCGAATGATCCGTGCTCTCACGCTGAGAAAAAAAATTCTATCAACTTAATCTAACAGAAATAATGGTCTCCTGACCTGATCTTTCAACTAGAAAATGTAACCATGAATTTAAGTGGCCCCAGGAGAGACGGCTTAGGAGCAATCAAAAGCCCTGGTATCTTTGATCGCTACCATAAAAACAGGCATTTTATCAAGATGTCTCTATGCGGGCTGCTGTGTAAAAGCCGCGATATCAGCGCTAGACTATTTGCCAAAGCTGCAGCAAATTACTGCAGCGGGAGCACTGCAAGTTTATGTGCAAAAGAGGTAAGGACTCCTGTCACCTCCATCTGCCCAGCTTTAGGAAATCCCCACGGAATTAACCTGGGTGCTCACATACATATTCAGACAGTGAATTAAGGCAAATAAGATGGTACCTTACCAAAAAATTGTGAAAAGTATATTTTTGCATCATGCTGTCTGGCTTATCGTTTGTTTCTAAGACTGAATTTTCATAACCAAGGTGA
>NW_010447988.1:0-701 GCF_000710305.1 Buceros rhinoceros silvestris | reverse complement strand
CATGTTTAGTCAAAGTAAGTACAGAGTTTTGAAAGTCAATAGACATAGCATTAAAAGATAGTATAAGACAAGTTAGAGTGGTAATCTGATTTTAATTTCCTTTAAATCTTTCCTAATTTATTTATCAGTATAATATCAGTGTAATGCTCATTAGTAGTGCCTGAAATAAGGCAATTAACATATATAGTGGGTTTATTATTTTGCGGAAGTCCCAAAATGAAAAAGCTTTACTTACATAGACAGTCTAATTTAAAACTCCAGAGGAAATCTGTGAAGCTTTACCTTTATGCATAAAATTTGATGATGCACAAACAGGCTTAATTTCCTATCAAATTCAGTGTTAACATTTTTTAAGCTTTTGTATGTTGGAAAATCTGCCTCTTAAAGACTTCTGTTCTATGCCAGGAAACTCCTTCAACTGTGGTAGAGTGCTACAGAAAATTGCCTAGAAAAACATAAATATTCCTAGAAAAAAATGCCTAGAATATCCTCGAAAGGTACCAGTGTGGCACTGAGTGATATCCAATCTAGAACCCTACAAGATGTCCTGGAATTGTTGTGATGAAGTCCATGAAATGTCAGAGAAACTGCTAGATTTATCTCTCGGTGTCTGCCAGGATGATCCCAATGCTGCTCTGTGTATTTGGTAGTTGAATAGTCTACAAAATGAGGACAGCTCAAAGGTGACCTGAAACTTTGGC
>NW_010447987.1:0-700 GCF_000710305.1 Buceros rhinoceros silvestris | reverse complement strand
TTCTCTGAGAACAAGAGAGACACAACCTGTGACTGTGGATCTAGGATTACTGCAAGAGTGCGCCGCTCTCTTTCCCCAACGCTCAGAGGTGTGGGTGGTGACCAGTGTCTAATCCACCGAGGACAACTAAACCTGCTCCAGAGGAGAGGGTGGTTTTCCTTTCCTCCACCACAGGCGCTACAAGAGGAGCTCTTAGCTCCACACTTGACAGTTGGTGATTTTCCACGTATCTGAAAAATAAACACGTGGAAGTCCCGTGGGTGGAATCTGTTCCATCTCAACAAAAGGAATCCATGCTGTGATTGGTCTTCAGAGGGAAAACGATGACTGCTAAAGCAGGACGTTCAGTGATTGCTTTCCTGCTCAGCAAGAGGCTCTGATACGGGCTCCTCAACCACCTCTCCCTATTTTCCCATAGCTAATTATCCAGATAACCTGCAGTGCCTGCAGGCTCCTGTGCTCTCCTCAAGCGCGTGCTCCAAAGCCTACCCTGGGGAAATTACCAGCAACATGATATGTGTCGGGTTCTTGGAGGGAGGAAAAGACTCCTGCCAGGTAAAACTTCTGCCTCTCCTTTCCCGTGTGTCTCTCTCCTGCGCTTTGCTAGTAGAAGGGGCCATTGTACTAGAGAATCCGCTACACGCACTGCACTGGCATGTCTGAATGTTGGTTTTTTGAACAACGGCGGAGACTTAGGGGG
>NW_010447986.1:0-703 GCF_000710305.1 Buceros rhinoceros silvestris | reverse complement strand
CAGCCCCACACAGCAGCTCGGCTGCTGCCACCAGCACGCCCTGCCGAGACCGGCGCTCTGCTCCGGCCCGCCGGCACAGACCGCCCAGACCCCTCACCCGACAAAAAGCGGGGCTGGGGGCTACGGAGAGGGCTGGAGGCAGCAGGCGTTTCTGGAAGGAAGGGGATCAATACACACTCAGCGTCGTTCGTTTGTTGGTCAACAAAAAGTTGTATTTCATTTATGAATCCTGCTAGAAGATCTCTGCCAACTTACAGAGCCAAAATCCGGCGTATGGTCAACCTTAATTCGCAGGTAACGGTTCGTGCTCTGTAAGAGTGCTGGTAGCTCCCAGGAAGGGCAGGAGGGGATGGAGTTGGGCTTCTCAAAAAGCTCCTGCCACCAGCGCACACTCGCGTGACATGGTGTGAGGAGGGGTTGGAGTGCCGGACACTAGAGGTGCCTCCCAACCACAGCTCTTCTGGGAAAGGGGAAGGAAAGGGAAGAGGAGGAAGAAGAGGAAGAGGAGGCAGAGGACACCAGCGCATCTGCAGCACCTGGCTCCCGTCGGGCTCTGCCCACCCAGTCCCCTCCCTGCCCGCCCATCTCCAGAGGGCTGCACTTGCCTCCTTTCCCCAAATCAACCGCAACTTTTGCCTTCTTTGGGAAGCACAAAAAGATTTCACGCATAACTTGCCCTGAACAAAGGCACCTCACGCCAGGG
>NW_010447985.1:0-700 GCF_000710305.1 Buceros rhinoceros silvestris | reverse complement strand
TTATTAGTTTTCTTAAGAGCAAGAGCTGCTTTGGGAGTGCAGAGACTTCATTCCCCATTTTTTCAGAGCTACAACCACTTTTGCTACAGCTAAAATTCAAACTGGTAAACCCTTATTCACGGGTCCCAATTTTAACTCTGCAGGTGCATTCTGCTGCTCAGTGTATTGCTGCACAACCAGTTTTCATTCTGTCTTGCAGTTCATTTTTCCTCCCATTTCTTCACACCCAGATTTTAAATACTGGTCTTCCTACTTATAGCCGTACTTTGCTGAAAGGATAGAAAGGTTTAGATTACCATGTGTTGCGTACTGTACCACATTCGCTGTGAATGTCTTCATCTACGATCTCCTGACTATTTTTAAACTGAGCCAAGCAGAACTGTAGAACATAGTTAATAATCAAACATGCAGAGGAGCCAAAAGAATCTAATTTGAGCAAAGGAAAGCACCCACTCTTCCAGAATTCCCCAGCTTCCAAATATCGGAGTTCACATCATTGCTCTATGCAGAGTAAGTCTCCCAGAAATCAGCTGAAACAACATGCAGCTTCCACAGCCATTTGAATTATCTTATTCAATATTACACCAGAGCAGACTGTGACTAAACCAGACTGGAAAAAAACCCCAAGCAACAAACAGCAGGAGCAGGCAGCTGGACTGAGCTGCTGTTAGCCCCAGTCCCAGGAACAGCCCGTTTGACC
>NW_010447984.1:0-702 GCF_000710305.1 Buceros rhinoceros silvestris | reverse complement strand
AAAAAAAAAAAAACTTTACAATTCTAAGAGCAAAAAGGTTGTTTCTGGTGGTTTCTCTGCAGATTTCAGTTACCTTTTCCATAGGATTGTTAGAGCTTTAATTTTAATTTCTTTTTTTGCTGAAAGAGAAACATTTTTCCAGGCAGTCAATGTGAGGCAGGGGAATCAAATGCTGGGTGCTTATACTTGGCTTTGCTGACCGCCTCCGAGCACATCCCTTCGCACTTCCAGCCCACCTCCCACCATGACCTTCTTGCCAAGGCTGTAGACTGACCTGGAGAACAATGAACCTGCAGCATCCATGCAGTGCCTAGACATTCACGTTGGGGCACATGGGCACAACTAGAATACAAATAACACTGGACGTCTCTCCCCAGCCAGGAGGGTCTTATCAATGAGGGTTTTGTTGAAAACCTTCTGTAGGAAGATCCTTTGCATTGTTTTTTTCTTGTTCCTGAATTAAACTGGCTGTAAGTAATTGATTTCACTTTAAGATACTAAAGAGAAATGTTATTTGTTTGTAATGTTTCATGAGCCTGTATTACCAATAAATGAAACAATAAATAAATACTTTTTTGAGGAATTGTTTTAAAAAAAAATGCAACCATAGTGGTCGCCCAGTTGCAGCAGAAAATGAAACTGCATCTATCATCTGTAAATAAGGAGGCAAAACTTACCTACCACTGTATTCCCCTGAAAGCA
>NW_010447983.1:0-702 GCF_000710305.1 Buceros rhinoceros silvestris | reverse complement strand
CCCTCCCAGTGGCACCCTGCTCCTGCCGTTCATGGTTAGAGCAGCTCAAAGGATGGGCCTTTTGGTTGGGTTGCAGGAGGCTGCAACCCAACTTGTGCAAGTTGGAACCAGGTGCTGCTATCACCCCACGGACCCATGTCCCTCAGTTTGCCATCCCCAGCATAGCTGTATATGATGTTTCTGGCCACCTCCTCTGCATGAGTTGCCTTTCTGCATTAGAATCACTGGGGCTCGGCAGAGCTGGCTGTTTCCCCTCTGTGGGAAGGGGCGCAGTGCTGTGGAACAGCAGCCAACGGGCCAAGGAGGGTCCTGAGCTCAAACAACACAGCCCACGTTAACTGGTGCATCTTGTAAAAAAGCAAAGTGTTTGCCAGTGGCAGTGAGGGCTCTGCAGGCTGGGAGGGGATGGATCCTCCAGAAACAGGGGTCCCGGCCAGAGGCAGCCAAGGGGCAGGGGGAAAAGCACTGCATCTCCAGAAATCCCCATTTCCCACAACCCTTGGTGGCTGTTCAGCAAGCAGATCACAGAATGGAAGCTAGTGGAGGGGAAGGGAGAGGGGAATAAAGGTGTCATGTTGCCAGACTCCTTCCCGAGACGTGCTTTCTTGCCACCCCTAGGAGATATTTGGCTGGGCTGGTCAAGAACCCCACTGCTTACTTCTGTGCCCGGTGCCTTTATCTTGAGACCTCCATGAGTTTTGC
>NW_010447982.1:0-703 GCF_000710305.1 Buceros rhinoceros silvestris | reverse complement strand
TTTCCCCGCTGTACGTTCTTGGCACGGGAGCACTTCATGCGGGTGGATGACTGAACGCTTCACGCTGGCCAGATGGCTGCTTAGCTTCAATGTTGATTAGACTTTATTATGGGTTATTGATGTAATGCTGCTACCAGCTCTGAGCAGCAGGACCCCATCCCTGTCAGCGGAGCTCTGCTCAGGCCCAAGGGTCTATCCACAGAGGTCCAGCTAGGTGCAAGATCAGGGTCTGTATTTGTGGAATAGGATGAATGACACTAAACATGGTGGGGGATGGCATCAGGCAAGTGATTTATCCCAGTACTTGGCTGGGTATGTCTCAGTCTAACAGGAAAACAATGTGCTGGTTTAAGAGAAGGTTCTAGTGGGTTGAAAAAGATCTATTGAATAATTCTGAAAATGCGGCACACTCGTGTTTCCAGCAGGTATATGAGTCTTGCGGTCCATGTGAGTGTAGCGCCCGGCCAAGTCAGCTCTCTGGGTTGGTGTGTTCTGGCTGAGAGTTGCTGTCAGCCCCCAGACAGGAGCTGCTCATCAACACCCAGCCCAGCTTCCTCCAGCCATCCCTGTCGTGCAGGACCTATGGATACATCTTGGCTCTGGGTTTGGGCTCTAGGAAGATTGATTTACATGCAGAGGACGCCAGAATTAGGGAGCCTCCTCGCCAAATTACTGCTCAGGCAACGCTCGGCTGCGATGTGAG
>NW_010447981.1:0-700 GCF_000710305.1 Buceros rhinoceros silvestris | reverse complement strand
TGGAAAGGACCTTAAAGATCATATAGTTCCACCAGATCAGGTTGCTCAAATCCTCATCCAGCCTGGCCTTGGGTTGCTCTGTTGCTGGGTCAGTCATTTCTGGTGCTTGCCATCCCAGCTCCTTCCTATCAGAAGGGGCTCTGTGTGACTCCAGAGCTTGGAGACAATGTTCAATCTCCTGCAATGACCCATTGCTTGGGAGTCCCCAAGTCTGATTAATTTACCAATGGTTTTGCCTCTCATTAGAACCTAATGTTTACTTGGAAAAACATTTCCACCATGAGGATGGTCAAATGCTGGAACAGGAAGCCAGAGAGGCTGTAGGATTTGCATTCTTGTTTGGCTGAACAGGGCCCTGAGAAACCTGATCTAGTTCCTTCCAATTTGAATTACTTTGTGATTCTATCGCTATGAGCTCCGTAGGACAGGACCCATTGCACTGTTGCTTCTCCGTGTGCACTGCATATGTGATTATTTACCCCCAGCCCTCTCCAAGAAGCCCACGAGGGAAGTCAGAGTCAAGCAGCAGCCTTCTGGTTTTATTATCATTGGTTTATTTCCATTAGTTCTAAAGGTGTAGAAGTTACGTGGATTGGTAGACATACTACTTCATAATATAGAGTTTTTTACATCTTTAAATAATTACAGCTTGTTCAGTTCGTTGGTTTCCCTCTCCCCCTTGCAAGTAAGTGTCTGTTTC
>NW_010447980.1:0-701 GCF_000710305.1 Buceros rhinoceros silvestris | reverse complement strand
TCCTTTTCTGTGGCTACCAGTTGGGTTTTAAAGCAGTATATTTAAAATCCTGTCTTTCAATAGCAAGCCCTACATCTTCTAGGCACCAATCTGAAAAATCGCAGTTTGAAGCCTAAACCATTTACTACAGCCACCGTTCTTTCAAAGTGTCGTAGGTGTTCAGATGAATGGCTGAATGTTAAAACTTGATAAATTCAGATTAGTGAGGAATTATAATTATCTAATATCAAAAGGATCTGACCACTGGAAGAACTTATTAAGAACTGCTTTTAATTCACTGTCTCAAGTAGCTTTTGATACAAGACCAGATTTTCAGAAAAGGAAATGCTCTAGTTCAAACAATTATTAAATAGAAGAAATCAGTATTGTCTGTGCTCTTGCTATATCACAGCTCAGATTAGTTGCCCACCATGGTCTCCCCAGAAAACTTAAAGTTAATCACTAATTTAACATAACCTTAAATTGAAGCAGTTGAGGAGGAAATGGCGTTGATCTCTTTTAGCTAAACAAACAAACAAACAAAAAAAGCGAACAAGAAATATTTCCACAGGCTTTTAGGTCCCATAATCAGGATCTTTGTGAGATTCTTAAGGGAGAATAATATTCTCATTCTGGGTAATTGTGCTGCTAACAGCTCCAGCCTGGCCCAGAACAAGTGCATGAGCAGTGGATAGAGGTCAGCTCCCTGGCACTGGCAGGTA
>NW_010447979.1:0-701 GCF_000710305.1 Buceros rhinoceros silvestris | reverse complement strand
TGCTGAAAGCATTCTTAAGTAGGGTGAGTTTGGGTATCAGAATCCATCTGCTTGTGAGCAGAACACTGTACCTTCTCTTTCTCAACAGTGCTTGAAATGTTACTTTTCTTCTGATTCTGTAATAGCCTCTGATTTTGTGGGACTGGTTTTTGCATGATACAGGTAAATAGCTACTGAAGAGTGCTTGGTTTCAGTCTGGCTTTTCTTTCTTTGAAATCAATAAGAAATTGTCCCTAGCTTTAAATGGTAAATTTATATCTGTTTCATGCTCTAGCTCTCCTGAGCACATGCTTCATAGCTGAAGGCTAGGTGCTCCGTAACAGGTATGCCCAACTGTGTCTTTCTGCCTCTATTTCTGGATTACATTAAATTTGTTTTCTCAAAATGATGTTGAATTGCTGTCAAACAGAACTTGTCAATGGGTAGTTCTTGTGATAATACTTTTATATTAGTTGAAGAGAGTGCAATCACCTGCAAGTCATTTTGCATTGAAGATAAATGGAAAGTGTCTCTGATATTTTTGATGGAGGTTAGCAACCCTTTCAGATCTAATCAAATGTGGATATTTTCATTCTTGATGCAATTTCCTTTGCTTCTAATCAGAGAGGAAACAGATGTCTAAATGCAGGTAATATGATTAAATTGGCTGCGGGTAGAATATATGTGCTATTGCTCCATGCTTGAAGGCTCACACTGTGTAT
>NW_010447978.1:0-699 GCF_000710305.1 Buceros rhinoceros silvestris | reverse complement strand
CAGTCATAAAGAGAAGAAGAGGGTTCAATCTAACTATAGGCTATTTGTCCATAAAAATCAGAGGACCTGTCAGTGGAGACACCGTGTATGGGAAACCTGTAGCTGGACTTCCCCCAGGTAGCTCACAGCTGGATCTGCCCTGCTTTTCAGGTCACGGTAGTGGCCTGAAAGCCTGATGGTGATGCTGAGCTGGAAAATGTGCCCTTGAAAATACCGTAACCCCAGACTCTTATGGGTTTGGTCCCATTGCAACATGCAGATCGCTTCCATAATGATGTTACTGCCTCTCATATCCCTGTACAAGATGGGTGTGATGTGCTTCGCTCTCTCCCGCTTACCCCCTCTTTCTGGCAAAAAGACTTCACAGGACCCAAAGCCACATCACCACCTCATAGGGACTTTGCCCCTCCTCTGCAGTGCCTTTAGCAACCAATTAAACTCAGCAATAAGAGAGTTCATGCATGGAAAAAAGTGCACAGTTGGTGAGCCAATGGGTTAGCAAGCAGTGTGGAGCACAACCAGCGAAGCACCCACCTCCTAAAGCCTTTCCCACTTCATTTTTGGGGGGGGTAACAGTGTTCACAGTCCAACCAGTCACCAGGCTCTCCCCATCTCCCTCCAGCCTGGCCCTTTAAGTAACTTGAGCCTCTGGGCTGCAAATCCTAGTCTCTGACTAAAAGGATGGAAAAGCAGTATTCC
>NW_010447977.1:0-702 GCF_000710305.1 Buceros rhinoceros silvestris | reverse complement strand
GCTCCGTTTGTCTGTTAATAAAATACTGAGGCAGCTGTTTCAAGGGTCACTGATTTTCAGGGAGGTCTTAGGGTTAGGAATTTGTGTTCCAGAATCCACCTTAATTTCACAATAAAATTAAAATCAAAGTTGTGACAGATGAAAACTGATGAGTTTTAACTGGAAGCATTTCTTTAAAACTCGCCTAGCCTTTGCTTCAGACACTTGCACGAGGAGTTGCACCCATCTTGGGTGGTCAAGAACCCACTTGGGCTTTTTTGCTAAAACTGGAGAATTCACAGCTTTGTTCATTACATTTTTTACTATTGGGCTTTTTTAAAAAAACCTTCTGAGCCAAAATGCTACACCTGGGATGGAGCAGAAGTGCTACACCTGGGATGGAACCCTCCCCAATACCTTTTTTGTTTGTTTCCTCGTGTTCACCGAACCACCAGGGGTTTCAGTGACCACCTACCCCAATCATTTTTAAGTGTCACCTCACTGCATGGAGCCCCTTCCCAATATTTACGCCCACTGTCCTGCGCAAGTGGCAAACGACGCACGCAGAAGCTTCCCTGACGCGTTTGGCCAGTGGAGCACCACGCACTTAGAGAAACCCGCTTCCTCCCGACGCTGGGAAAGACCGACGTGGCAAGGGAGCGACACCGGCTGCCCGCGACCCCCTTCTCAAAGGCGCGGCACGGCGCGGCCGCGGGGCGGTCC
>NW_010447976.1:0-701 GCF_000710305.1 Buceros rhinoceros silvestris | reverse complement strand
TTTTTTTTCCCCTTCCTTTTTAAATATCAGCATTCCAGAATCCTAAAAACCTTCCTCGTTACTGTCAGAAACAAAGATTTAAGACTTTGTGAGGTAATGTATACATTTGTAAAGCTATTAAAATTCTGTTTAATAAAATACTGATAATGCGCTAATTAGTAAATTTGTAATTTTAGCACTATAAAGGCAAACTATAAAAATGCACAATCAGAGCACAGAAATTATATCACTTGAACAGTGATAATTTTAATGTCTTTTGGAATGTCGTTTGTAAAGTCTGTCTCTCTCATTATTGTTTAAAAGATGTGTAATGGACATTCTCAACTATATTCATTTCCTCCACCAAAAGAAGAAAACATTATTTTATAAAAGATTTCCCAGTCTCTTGTTTCTTGTGAAATTGCAAGCATTCTTGCTTTAATGACCAATTATACCTAGTTATTTAAAAAAGAATAAAATGAAAGGAATATTAACCTAATCCTCCTTCCATGTTGCCTCTTATAATATTTTTTGGCAAATATTTGAAAGTTGAGACACACAATTTTATAATTCTCTATCAAAAAAATTACTGCTGAACGGCATTTTACTGTTTTGACAGGTGTATCCACTGTCCTATACTTCTATGAAATGTATTCCAAAAAGCTGAAAGAGTGCAAATGAAAGAACATTAAAGTAGTCAATAAGGGCTATTTTTTTTTTTT
>NW_010447975.1:0-701 GCF_000710305.1 Buceros rhinoceros silvestris | reverse complement strand
CCCGCCAATTGCTCAGTCTCCAGCTTTTGTCCTATTTAGCTCTTCAAGTAGCATCTCCCAGCCTCCTCCTCTGCTAAGTGACCCCTATTGACACAGAATAAAAGCGGTAAAAGGGTGTCCTTTAGGGAGACCTGAGTAGGAGGTTAGAGGACTATGTTGAGGGTAGATGGATACTCAGTAGATGCTCAAGGGCTTAGCTAGGAGTGCTGTGTATGCTTACAGGTTAGCTCTTGTTTCATGATTTGACATTCAGGAAAGAGGCAATTTAACTCTGCAGATGAATGTGGGATACTCCAGCTTGTAGCAGATCTCAGGAGAGACCTAGCACAGCAGGATGGACGTAATTTTTGTGCCACAACTATTTAAACAGGAGTGCTTCAGGTATTCCAACTTTCACCTTTCTTGATGGCCATAAAAATACGCACACACATACATCCCTTCAATTTTTCACGGGGGTCAAAGAGAAGGAACTTCCTGTAAGAAAGGGGAGTCTGAGGTCTTTTCATAACAGGAAAGTGAGTAGGTTGCTTGACCTATTCTGAAACAGTTGTAAGGGAAAGGAAGAAATTTTACCTACAAAGATGTTAAAATTTATAAATGGAATCAATGAGGTTGTGCGCTTTTTTCCCCTGCAGATTTTGTTTCTTTTTCTCCTCTCCCTCTGTATTTTTCTCTTTCACTGTCTTTTTTTTTTTATTATT
>NW_010447974.1:0-702 GCF_000710305.1 Buceros rhinoceros silvestris | reverse complement strand
TGTCAAGCCCCGCTGCGTAGTAACATCCATCAGGAGTCACGATAGCTGCTTCCCTCCGCTAACCACGTGGTCTCACACTCCTGGTTAAAACAGTTAACAGATTTGCCGTTTTAAAACAAATAATCTGCTTCGTTAGCCCGCCAGGCTGCCTGAATTCGTTTCATTAATTTCAATGTGTCAATATCGGATATTACTTTTCTATAAGGAAAAAGTTTTATGTCTCCACTTCCAGCTGTTTACAAATTGACAAGCTTGTGAAAGAGACTTTTAAATCCATAGCCTTTTTTTTTAAATTCACAAATCATTGATTAAAGCGATTATATTAAATAAATTCACTTTCTACCGTTATATATTAAGAAAAACAATAACGAAGAAGATGTTGCCATCTTGAATATCGGTTTTAATTTTGGCGCTGTAATTTTAGTTCTAATTCTACATATTTTCACAACAGTGACAATTTATACCAAATGACCTCACAGCTTGAATGCATGACATGGAATCAGATGAACTTGGGATCCACGCTGAAGGGGTAAGGTGCTCTATTATTTCCTAATATTTTGCCCTAGTGTAGTTGCATTACTGAACTAACTTCATCTTGTATTTTATGAATCTGGTCACTAGCACGAAAAAACACCGACCAGTTCCGACAGCGATCCATCGGCTGGCGATAGCTGACCGTGTGTTTTAAAAACGCAGCGATCA
>NW_010447973.1:0-700 GCF_000710305.1 Buceros rhinoceros silvestris | reverse complement strand
TCTCTCTCTCTCTCTTTTTTTTTTTTTTTCTCCTTTCACATTTCTGTCAAATCTTGTGTATAGTTTCTGTGGGCAATTTAACCACTTCATTGTTCTACCCCTGAGCTAACTGCATAGGAGAAAAATTGTCACTAACTGGAGAAATATTGTGACTAATAAGAAGGAGTTATAAGAGAATATAGTATTTTACTTTCAGAATGAAAATGTACCAGAAACTTGTGGTTCCTTGAAAACTTGAGTGCATCAAGTTCTGTGTATCTTTAATAAGCTGGCCTATAGGTTGAAGAAATACCCTGCAATGTGATCTGAAATTGTATATTTTGCAAACAATACTTTATAAGTTCTGAAAAAGTGCTATGCAGTGAAGAGACCTTAATGTGGACTCTCTTGCTTTGTGATTTTCATCAGTTATCAAAAGCATCAGTCGTCTTGAGCTAGCTGCTGGGTTCGTTCTTGTAATGAGAGCTGGGTATGAGGTATAGAAATGTAAATGGTGCAATCAGAACTTGCATCTTTGCTTTTCGTATTTCTGCAACTTCTGTAATGGGACTGAATGTAAATAAATCAGCTTAAAAAAAACCCCACCAGACAACCTATTTCATTGCTTTCCTGAAACCTTATATGCTGGGTTTTGGCAAAAGCTAATTTTTCCTACCAAATTGTAAACCCTTGTCAGGGCTGAGGATGGGGCTTTGCAGTG
>NW_010447972.1:0-700 GCF_000710305.1 Buceros rhinoceros silvestris | reverse complement strand
CGGAGCAGCCACGGCAGGTGAGAGTCCGTCTGGTGCTGCCCCGAGGGTTGAAACGAGCTGAAAATGTTTCCCTGAAATACATGGTTCTCATCAAGGAGTCATATCTCTCTTTCATATTGGAGGACTTTAGGCAAGATCAATGATAAGCGGTATTTTAAATCCCCTTTCCACTTACTGCTGCTGTAAATAGGAACCACGGTAACACAGACTGGTCACACGCGACTTCTCCTGTAGCTGCTTTTCTGTATCTCGAGGACAGGTCGTGGGTTCACACCGGGCTTTCCTGGTTTTGGTTTTTATGGGGAGGAGGAAAATCTAGTTAGCGAACGAATGTGCAGCTCGATAATGGATTTGAGGCTTGTTTTTAAGCCTGACTTGTATTTTTTGAGATAGCGTTATGGCCATCACCTCGAAACCCCTTATTCTACCTCGGGAGCACAGGGGTGAGGAGAAAAAGCAGAGGTGTGCTCCTGCGTCACTTACAACACTGCCTGTGGGCCTCCAGCTCTCTAAGTACTGTGCCTTCAAACATCTGGACTGCTGTTCTCCTGAGGAATACCACCCAGGGGTTAGACTCTCCTCCTCAGGTGGGAAGGAAAAAGTGACGTCTGGAGCAGTGTGGGACCATCTCATTGCGATGGCTCTTAGCAGGAGTTGGAGGCCTCAGCTAACTGCCCTGTTGGTCCCGTGAGGTTCAGCA
>NW_010447971.1:0-698 GCF_000710305.1 Buceros rhinoceros silvestris | reverse complement strand
GCATAAAAGTGAAGTGACTATGGGTGTGATTTTGGTATGTATCCTATTTTCACACCTTTAGCTTGTTTCCTTAGGAAAGGAAGCCTGCATTGTCACAGTGTCTGTGTCAATATGCTAATAAATCTGTCTATCTGTTGGTCCCAAAATCTTCCCTTTAAATTTGACTGTGATTTTGCAACTTGTTAGCACAGGTATCTTTGACAGTGAGTTCTTCACATGTCACTAGAGCAGGAGGATCCTTATTAAAGTTCCCATTAAGAAGAAAAACACAATGTGAAATGAACTCAAAGAAGACACCAGAGAATCTACTCTACTTTAGGTTCTGTTTTGATTTTGTTTGTATATTTTTCCTTTCCTCTTCCTTTTCTGGTAACTAAGAAGGAGAAAGCTCTGATCAATGATCAGCTGTTCCTGAACTAGGACATTCTTAATATGTCCTCAGCATCTATTAAAGGTGACCTTCTGCTGTAGTCTTTTATAATTGAGTTTTAAAACTCATTTGTCATGAGACAAACCTATTGGAAAGCAAACTCAGTTAGCTGTCATGCTCACATAGTCTTTCACTTCATGTTTACACAAACATAGCCAGCTGTTTTGATTTTTATGTGCCTCATCTAATTCTATAATATGATTTACTTATAGTCCAGATCCTGGCAATGCACAAATTAGAAATTCAGGTTTTTTTCAAAGTGCCTTTT
>NW_010447970.1:0-699 GCF_000710305.1 Buceros rhinoceros silvestris | reverse complement strand
TTTTTTTTTCTTTTGGCAGTGTTTATCTTAGGGCTGTCTGAGGCTCTCTGTTTACTTGCATCTTGTAAACACTGTAACAGGGTTTATAAGGGCTTTGTCATGCAGTTGGCCAGTTTGGTATCCTAAATGAGTGCAACTAATTCCCTGGACATACAGATGACATATAGCATTAGATCCACTTGAGTGGAGAAGATGAATATGATTATATCTCTCCCTCCTGCCTGTGAAAAATAGTTCCCTTCAGTCTCTTACCTAATATCATGTGGCTTAAGTGCTGAGGCTCCTGGTAATTGCCTTGCGGGACTGTTCTTCATCTAAAAGACATCTGCATCTTGTGAATCTCTAGCAGTCTACTGAGAATTCCTTTACATTAAATTTCCCTCCTCAACTCCTAATTTGTCTCTCAAGCTTCTCTAAAAGCAGTACCTTTCAGCTTTTCATTTCTCCAAGGAAATTTATCAGATTTACTCATTCACAAGGGTAGGAACCAACTTACTGCTCAGAGAAAGGCATCTCAGAGACCACTCTTGATGTCTGTTCATGATCCTGTGCAAAGAAACCAGTGTTGCTTGAAAGCACATAAGGTGGGTAGTGCAGTGTGTGTCAGCCTACGTCTGTATTTGGTGTGGATATTTTTGCGGCATGGGAGAAAGGAGCTAAGGCAGGAAAACTCTCACAGAAAAAGCCGTGAGAGGTTCA
>NW_010447969.1:0-695 GCF_000710305.1 Buceros rhinoceros silvestris | reverse complement strand
ACTCACATGGCTTAATCAGCAATTTCTCATCAGCTTCTCCTGGTCTAAGATGCAAGTTGAATCCTCAGTTTTACCCAAGGCTTTGCACTAGCAGTAGCTGTGGATACGCATCCAAACCACCTGCACGTGTGGTGTTTGTGGAGTGGCCTATTTCACTACCAAAGCAGCAAGTAGGTCTGGTGCACTTTGTGAATCCAGTAATTATCTTTCTTGTAGGTTCCAACAAGAAAATAAAGCCTTGCTCCTGATCTAGCAGCTGTTCCAGTGACTCAAAGAAAAAGCCCATAATAAATCAGTCACCCCCAAAATTACCAATTACTACTAACAGCCCTTTCTTCAGCTCCGTATCACTGTGGCTGACAGGTTTTCCTAAATTCAACTACCCTAACCCCACCTGTGGAACCACCCTAGGTCAAGCCCCTTTATCTCTTCAAATTTCAGAACTAGGTATTTCTATCAAATGCACTAATGTGGGCCGTGGTGTTGCCTTTATTCCTCCCTTTTGATCTCTGTGTTTGAATCCTGACCTCTGACCTCACCCTTACATATTCTTAGGTCTCTGTAGAAATGGGGTGAACCTTTTCCAGCTGAAGTAGCCCTAACCCAGCAATTATTCAGTCACCCAGGGGCAATATGAAAGTTCTGTGATACCAGTGAAGTCAGACCCGTCTTCCAGAAACACCAACTGCTTTCAG
>NW_010447968.1:0-700 GCF_000710305.1 Buceros rhinoceros silvestris | reverse complement strand
TCGGCCCCGGTGCGGACCCCCGCTCCCTCCCTTACAACTTGGGGGGCTTTTTTTTTTTATAAATGCCCGATTTTCCATAGTTTTGCCGCCTGGAAATCTTCCTGTTGGCTGAAAGGATGCGCCGGTGCCGTGGGGAGAGGCTTGAGCATCCTCTGCTCAGGGTTGTGGCATCGCCACCGTCTCCTTCGTGCTCCCTCCGTGCCTCGCGATGGCCATGGGTCTCCCCGTGGTCCTGCCCCGCTTGCAGGGGTGATGAGCTGAGCCCCAGGACTGGAGCGAGCAAACCCTCCTCTTCACCGCCAGTCCCAACAGCTCTTACCCGAGGATTTTCAGTCCTCTCCTTGGTCATGGTCCAGAGCCGGCGCTGGACCATGCTGAGATGTCATTTGTGTGAACCCTCACAAAGGCTTCATCTTGTCCTTTGGGGGGCTCTGGAGGTCTGGGGATGCTGCCTCCAAAAGAGCCCTCTCTTTCTATAGCCCATGCGTGCTGCTTGGTCTCAGTCAGACCGGGTCAAAGCCTTGGAGCTAGCAGAGTCCAAGCCTGGGTGTCCAGAGCTGACCCCAGCTCAGGGCTCTGCCTTCTCAGGCCATTCCAGCCCACGAAAACCCCTCACCATGCTCAGTCCATGCTCCAGTCCCAGTGACTGTCGGGGTTTTTCCAGGCTGTCCAAGGAGGGACAAAAAGGACTCAGTCAGGG
>NW_010447967.1:0-697 GCF_000710305.1 Buceros rhinoceros silvestris | reverse complement strand
GTCTGTCATTTGCCTAGTGGCCAGCCCAGCCTTAAGCAGTGACAGCACAGGCACAGTGGTATGCATCTGGGTTTTGGAAGAAAGGAAAACGAAAAATGGATGAGGGAGGAATCCCCAACCTACTCTCTCCCAGGCTCGCTCAACCCCACCCCAATTCTCCCCTGCAGTAACTCCCAGAAGGGCTCATCCCTCTGTCAATAAACCCACAGACTAAGGATGGACAAGTGCTGGCACATCTGACCAGGAGCTGTTCTTCTATGTACATGGCAGGGTCTGCAATCTGAAGGCAAATTCCAGCTCTTAGATGGGACATAGTGACTCCTTTCACCTCCTCCGAGCAATGGATGTGAATAATATGATGACACAGGCACAGGAATAGTTTAGTCTGAATTTGAGGAAGCTAGTCCTTGTTTGCTGATGTTAATATCGCATGGAGAGCAGTTTTGCAGTCCTTGCGTTGCCGTTCCCCAAAGGCCACAGAGCTTTGCACTGACAGTGTTTAAACTGCATCAAGGAAGTCACCAGAGGTGAAGCGACGTGTTTTGACAGCTGGAGAGCTGACAGGTGATTCTTTAGACACCTGGGGAGGCCTTGGGAGTCAGTTTGCAGCTCTAGGATAAGCACGTTAAATGGATGTACTGGCAAAGTAGCAAAGTTATTAAGAACGGTGGGACTTAAACTGTCATCAGAAAACCGT
>NW_010447966.1:0-698 GCF_000710305.1 Buceros rhinoceros silvestris | reverse complement strand
TTAAAGCAGTTTTAGTTTCCTTTTCCAGTCCCTCAGTCTCTTACTCCCTTTCTCTTCCCCTTGAGAAGGGAGGAAGGGGGTTAACAGAGCACGTGTCACTTGTCTAACGGCTGGCCTGGCTCTGACCCATGACAGATTGAACAGAGCCCATGGTGGGTCACCGTCACAGCTCTGATGGCTTGTCTGGAAAGTTCAAATTCTAGCTTGTGCAGCTGAGAGAAAATCAGACATTTTTTCCTGGCCCTCTGAAAGCTGAGATGAGGTGCTGGGGCCTGTGTCCCTACAGGGGCTGTTTTCTCGTTCTGAGAAGGTGTAGTTTATGAACATGGGAGTAGCTCTCCAGAGCTGATGGGCTGGGCGGTAGAGTCAGTAAAAAAAAGAAAAAAGTCCCTTTGCTTCCAAAGACTCTGGCAGAGCACGAGTCTTCCCCAGGTCAACAGCATTGCCAGTCTGCCTTGGCTGGGAGCGGCAGGGGATCGTCACCTGCGCTGCTGGGAAGCGAAGCTCTGGGTTGAGTTGGGGGTTTGGGAACTGAGCTTGAAGGTGACCTGAAGATGGAAATGAAGGTACACGTGGAACTGGTAAAGATCTCTGGTTCTGTTGGTCTCTCTGTTTTTTCCTTTTTTCTTAAAAGTCATGTATTCACATCAGGAGAGGCAGCGGCTGAGCAGGACAAGGGTTCGGGGGAGCAGAGCTCG
>NW_010447965.1:0-696 GCF_000710305.1 Buceros rhinoceros silvestris | reverse complement strand
GTTCAGCAGCCCTTTCTAAGCTCTTTGTTGGCACACGGTACTGATAACCAAGATACAAGTTTTACAGTTAAATGGCATAAACGTCACAAGCATCCCCATCTCTCTGAACTGCAGCGTTCGCCATAGTCTGTGTGACTCTCAGAGTGAAAAATTGCTGTCCCTCCTTCCCATGATAGTTGTATATTTGGATGGCTGTCATGATGTATAAACAAAACCAAAAGCCTGGAAAAGACCCATTCATTCTCTTTATATTATAGAACAAAACCAGTGCCTGAGAAGCATGTAGTTATACCATCATAAAAAAGATGCATCCACAGAATGGTTCAAGAAAGGGTTGTTTTTCTTATGTATATGCACATTATTAGTGGCATTAGTAGAAGGTCTGATTACATCAGGTTGCTCAGATCCAGATGCGTTTTGAGTATCTCCAGTGATGGAGATCCCACAGCCTCTCTGGGTGACCTGTTAAGTACTTGATCGTCCTCAGGTTAGAAAGAAAATCCTGTTGGAATTTCGCATGCTGAAACTTGTGCACATTACCTCTCAGACTTCCACTGTTACACCACCATCTTCTCTGCAACCTCCAGTGGGGTCGGCTGTAGGCAACAATAAGGTCTTGCTTGAGCTTTCCCTCCTCCAGGCTAAACACTCTGCTCCTTCAGCCTCTTCTCACACATGAGGTGCTTCAGCCCTCTG
>NW_010447964.1:0-691 GCF_000710305.1 Buceros rhinoceros silvestris | reverse complement strand
CAAGGGAAGCCTCTTCTCCGTTTCCCCCGTGGCTTGTGCAAATGATTTCACTGGCTGAATGTTCGCTGGCACTGAAATGATTTCAGTGCATGGCTGAATGTTAATTTGGGAGCTGTCTGCTTCCAAAACGTGTCGCTGGGATCAGTCAGCGATGCCGTATGTGATTTTGGCAAATCAATGACACAGACACTCCCAACTCTCTCTATCACCAGTGCTTAAGGTTGTGATAGGGAAGAGGGAACCCTGGTTGTGCTCGTGGTTGTTTTGCATGCGGCAGAGTTGGGTCTGCAGCCTTGTTAACCTTTGCTGCGTAGTTGTCTGATCCAAGCCAGGATGGACCCACAAGGATGGGTTCCCAAAAGGCTTTGTGGTTCATGGATGCCTTGGCTTTACCATCGGTTAGATTAGGTTTTCCCAGCTAATGGATGACCTTCTCCACACCTCTCAAAACAAGCATGTCTGTGTACTCACTGCCTTCTGGGGAAAGGAAAAGAGAAGAAAGGAGAAAGTTAGGTCCCTCCTCCATCACTTTTGGTGCCCTCCAGATGTCCACTGATATCTCCTGAGCTCAAAGGACAGTCCAAGGCACAAGGAGCAGAGCTGCCAGCTCAGAGCATGGCATGTCGAGAAATATATTTTCAAGGAAACAGGATTGCTCTTTTTGCTATACACGAGAGCTGGCTTCTTTCTG
>NW_010447963.1:0-696 GCF_000710305.1 Buceros rhinoceros silvestris | reverse complement strand
AAAAAAAAGATTATTTTCTGTCTATATTACTTTCAGAAACATCAGGATTGTTTCTTTAACAGTTTTAAACTTACAAAAATGCCACCTGTTTCATTCAAACCTTACATCTGGTAACTTCCAGAGTTACCGGGAAGCACCCCATTTTACAGTGGTCACTGCATTATATACAGTTACGGGGTTATATTGGTTTCCTAGGAGACATCCCAATTAAGCAAGTTTCTTCGTTGAACAGTGCCTATTATACATGCTAGTGTGAAATTCCACGGGATGGGCAGAAAGGTCTACTGATGGCTGCCTTTAGCTGAGTCTTCTTTCTTGTCTTTCCCTTGGTGGTGTGATGCAAACTGAGAGATTGAAACACTACACTATTTTTTTGTTGCCTTTCATATATTTTCTGTGCTTTCCTGCATTTGGAGGGGGACCGATTAGCTCAGAGTTTTATGGTAACAGATAGCAAAATGCCAGGTACTATGTTGTTTTCTCCAAGACCAGTCAGCATGTTTTATCTGTTGTTTCATGCAATACTAAAGGCAAATGACTATATTATCACAAGTTTTCTGTGACTGGCAACTTATTGGCACCATACATCTAGGAACAGCTGTTGTTGTTTTATTAGAAAATATTCCAGTGATGCTTAGTGGAGAAGGAGCCAAGGCAGTATCAGCAGCATTGCTATTCCCTCTGTGATTAGTATTG
>NW_010447962.1:0-696 GCF_000710305.1 Buceros rhinoceros silvestris | reverse complement strand
GGATGCAGCCAGACAATCCACATGCAGTACATCTTGACTGAATCCAAGGTGAAACACATTTGTGTGAAAAGCTTTCTAGTCAAAAAAGAGTCACAAATTAATCCCTGATGTGTGTTTGAAGTACAGGCCTCCTGAATGATGAACTCTGGGGAATGCTTGTTGTCCTATAGCTTTTAGTTGGTTCATGTTTTCTTCATTTCTTTAACCTGTTTTTATCACTTCTTGAGATCTTTTGATTTCTTTAATTCTTGTGCTACTTTATGAGGATGGATACTTCTTTCTTCTGCTGTTTCGGTAACAATGGCTAATGAATTGATATCTACAAGGAACGCTTAGTAAAAATTGGACTGAGACTTGCTGCTCGCAGCTGCAGGTTTTGCTGTACTTTAGGGAAATCAGAACCTGAAATGTTGCCCGTGTTTACTTTTGGTCTGTATCTGTCATGTCAGCCTGCTTTAAATGAGTTTTCTTTTCTTTTATAGCTTAGTTACTGAGGATGTCACATCCAGAAGGATACAGAGTCTTGTGCATTAGCCCTTGGAAACAGTGTCCTAAACTTTGCCTCTGTGTAGTAGAGGAAGTAGTGATCTCCTCTGGGGTTAGGATGCGTGTTTGATACTTGCTGTGACAGCATTATGCCATCAGGCAATACTTTCAGTAAAGCAATTTCCATTTAATGCAGTGCATTATTTGTGA
>NW_010447961.1:0-696 GCF_000710305.1 Buceros rhinoceros silvestris | reverse complement strand
CTTTAAAAGAGGAGCCTGGTTTCCTCTGACGCTGGTGCTTTTATTTCCTTATTTACCAACACCATTAGCTGCGTGGGAGGCAATCTGAGCACTCGCCTTGGTCTGCGATTTAAATCCGGGGTTTCACATAGCACTGAAATCTCATTGCCAAACCCAGCAGAAGCCAAGAAATTCCTTATGAAATTGCATAGGTGTACAGCAGTCTTTGCTTATGGGCACTGCTGACGTAGGTTACATCCTGTTGATAGAAAAAAAGGGAGTCTCCCAGCTGTTTTTCCTGTTGCTTGTTAAAGCAAGCCAGCCACCCACTACCTATGGGTGGTTATTTATGGCAGAGACTGCTAGCTTAATCCACAGTGTGGTTCTGATCTGTACTCTGGTGCATCCTTTCCTGGCCACAGAAGAGGATGAGCCCTTTCATGCTCTCTTTGTTTCCTTTTCCCTTTCACACTGAGCCTCAAAAATGACAAAATGCAAAGTGCTAAGCCAGCATTAGGTGAGCATGGTGTTATACCAGAAGCTGCAGCAGCATCTCGCATGCCATTAACAGTAACCTTTTATTAGAGCACCATCGAAGACTTCTACAGGCTGATGCTGGCAACTGACTGACAGACAGTGAGGCAGCATTTTTTACAGATATAAAATACAAAATGGGGCAATAAAACACAAAGAAAGGAATGGATGACTAAAATTGTA